>NW_007248402.1:207455-222179 GCF_000164805.1 Carlito syrichta
CACTGCACTCCAGTCTGGGTGACGGAGTGAGACTCTAACTCAAAAAAAAAAAAAAGAAAATTGATGAGGATGGAATTTAAGTGTTCTCACCACAGCAAGTAAGAATGTGAGATAACACATGTTAATTCCCTATATTTAGCCATTCAATGATGTACACATATTCAAAACATCATGTTGTACATCATAAATAAATATAATTTTTTATTAGTCGATTAACAAAATAAGTCATTAAAGACAAAAGCTTATAGTGCTGGGTGCAGTGGCTCATACCTGTAATCCCAGCACTGAAGGCCAAAGTGGAAGGATTACTTGAGACCAGGAGTTTGAGATCAGCCTGCGCAACATAGACAGACTCTGTCTCTTAAAAATGAAAAAAAGTTTATAAAATAAAAAGGAATCTTAAAAATTTAAATGCAAAAAAAAAAAAAAAAATAGCATGTGAAGAAATGAAAGCAGGATGAGAGGCAACTCCCTTTGGAAAGATTTTCCTGTGAAGGGGAGTAGAAGAACTGTCAATAGAAGGAAACATGGGGTTAAGGAGGCATTTGTATATTTATTTGTTTGCTTAAAGATGGGAGAGTCTACGGCTGTTTGTTGGCTGGTGGCACTGATCTAGTAGGGGAGAAGGTGGTGATGTGTAGAAGAGGAGAGAAGGACTGAGCAAAGCAATGATTCTCAAGGAGAAGGGAGGAGACAATCAGAACACAAAAATAGAGACTAAAAATTGAAAGTGTATCCATCACCAGAAAAACAAAGAAAAGAAAATGGAGAGTGAAAATCTGTCCTCTGACTAAAAGGAGAGAAAATGGAAATAGAAGAGAAATGAGTAGACACAGCAGATGAGCAAGGTTCCCTTTAATGCTTCTATTTTTTTACTGCTTTCCAAGGATAAAGCAATACAGCTGAATAATCCCAGTGTCTTACATTTTTACATGCTACCATTTGCAAATAAAAATGTGGCTTACTCGATAACATTGTGAGAATTTCTTTCTTTTCCTTTTTTTTTTTTTTTAGAAAGTAGCATTTATTAAGAGGACAGAAAAGTTCCCACAGTGGGAAGGGACCTGATGGGGTTGCCCACATTGTGAGACTTTCCATAGATACACCTTTACAAAGAATTTTTTGGTTAGAGCATTTTTTTCAATGAAAGTATCATCTAATTAATCACATACGGAATTAAATATGAGAACCAAGAGTATTCTATGCTTATGATTATAGCTGTAATCACTGACAGTGAAATCAGCTTGCTTGAGTAGACCAGGAAATGAAAGTACCATGTTAGAGAGGCCGAGGTTCAGACCTACACAGACCTGCTCTGCAAAGTGGAAGATTTCCATGGCTGGAGAATTGCATTCTTAACCTGGGCCAGGTATGTTTAGGTCATGAGGGAGCGCAGGGAGAGGGTGAAATGGGTGGAGAGAAACATTACAGATGATTGTGCAAACTCATCACCATGTAGGGAAAACAGCACAAAATCACACCCCAGTCAGTAATGTTACCTTTGGCCTATAGAGAACCAGTACATTTTTTGGCTTACTGTCATCCTCAATAATTTATCTCATTATTGCATAATGTGTTTCCTTAAGAAAACTCAAGGAGCCCTATACAAATTACGTCATTGGCTTCATAACACTCTGAAGCTGACAGCAGAAGGGAAGTTGTCCAGACCAATGTTGTCCAATAGAAAAAAAACTAGGCCAGGCGGTGGCTGAGCCTGTAATCCCAGCACTTTGGGAGGCTGAGGCGAGTGGATTGCCTGCCTGAGCCTGTGGGTTCGAGACCAGCCCGGGCAATTTGGCGGGACCTCGTCTGTACAATAAAATAAAAAATAGCTGGGCGTGGTAGTGTGCATCATAGTTCTGGCTACTCAGAAGGCTGAGGCTGAAGGATCGCTGGAGCCCAGAAGGTCGATGCTGGGGTAGCCGTGAGCGTACATACCACTGCACTCCAGCTTGGGCAATGGAATAAGACTCCGACTCAAAAAAAATAATAATAACTAAAGGCTGGGCCTAGTGATTCACACCTGTAATCCCAGCACTTTGGGAGGTTGAAGAGGGAGGATTGCTTGAGCCCTGGAGTTTGAGATCAGCCTGGGTAACATAGCAAGACTTCGTCTACACCAAAAAAAAAAATAAAAATCAAGAAAAATAACTCAACCCACATACGTAATTTCAAAGGAACAGATGAATTAATTTGAATATTGCATTTTAAAATCCAATATATCTAAAATATTATCATTTCAGTATGTAATGAACAGAAACAATTGTCCATGGACTCTATTGCAGTCTTTTGTTTGTACTAAGTCTTTGAAATGTAGTGTGCATTTTACACTTACAGCACATCTCAATTTGGACCAGCCACATCTCAAATGCTCAACAGTCACGTGACAACAGAATTCTAGAGAACAAAAGGAAGGACGATGGTCACAGAAACCCAAGCCAAGGCTCTACTTCAAGATAATACACTGTGAGCCAACGTTTGTCACAGACCTGCTCAAAATTCTCCAAAGGCTTTCTGTCACACCTAGAATAACAGCCGAAGTCTTACCTGTAAGGCTGTACATGGAACAGCCCCTCCTTCTCTTGCTGATTTCATGGTCTACCAATTTCCCTCATTCTATCTCCATCTCAGCCTTCTTGTTTGCTGAGTCAAGTTCGTTTCTGCCTCAGGGTGGTGGCACTTCCTCCTCCTTCTGCCTTGAATGCATCTTCTGGCTCAAATCTTGAATTAACTTAGTTTTTTGTTAAAATGTCATTTCACAAAGGCCTGTTATCAAAAATAGCCCATTTAGAGGGTACAGTGCAACATTTAAGAGTTTTGCTCTTTGGAGTCAGACTCCTTTAGTTCACATTGCAGTCTGTCAGCTGACTGGCTCTATTCCTTTGAGTAATTTGCTTAACCTATTTATTATTATTCATTATCCTGTCACCCAGGTTATAGTGCTGTGGTGCAATTATAGCTCACTGCAGCCTTGAGCTCTTGTGCTCAAGTAATCCTTCTGTCTCAGTCTCCAGAGTATCTAGGACTTCAGGCATATGCCATCACGCCAGCTAACTTTTTTTTTTCTTTAGAGATGAGGTTTCACTATGTTGTCCGATCTGGTCTCAAACTTCTGGTCTCAAGAGATCCTCCCACCTCAGCCTCTCAAGTGTTAGTCACCTTCCCTGGCCTGCTTAACCTCTTTCGACCTCAGGTTTTTCATCTGAAAAATGGGTCTGTTAATAATAGTGTCTGGGCCAGGCGTGGTGGCTTAGCCTGTAATCCCAGCATTTTGAGGTAAGAGGATTACTTGAACCAGGGGGTTTGAGAAAAGCCTGGCCAACTTGGTGAGACCTCATCTCTACAATAAATCACAAAAATTATCCGGTCTTGGTAGCATGTGTCTATAGTTGGCAGCTACTTGGAAGACTGTGGCAGAAGGATCACCTAAGTCCTGCAGGTTGAGACTGCGGTGGCCATGAGCATGCCACTGCACTCCAACCTGGGCAACAGAGTGAGACTCCAACTCAAATAATAATAATAATAATAATTAATAATAGCAGTGTTTGTTTCATAGATGTGATGTTATTTTAAGGATTCAATGAGATAAAGTAGGCAAAGTTCCTAATATAGTATCTGGCTCCTAGTAAGCTTTGGAGAAAATGTGTTATTAATATCTGTTAAATGGAGATTAAAATGAGTGCTTTCTGCTTACATGTATTCCACCTTTACTTCTTCTTAGTAGTTCTTCTGTATTTGTTTAGTTTGGCCTCTATCTTTCTTATTAGAATATTCCGTCAACTGTAAGAATATCCTTGGCTGTCTGCCTCTATCCAGGAGAGAGGCACTAAAAAGTTTTTAGAAAGCTTGACTTACATGGTTCAATCTGTCAACTGTGGGTTTCACCAAAGGACAATCTGTTGGCCAGAACTATGGGAGGGAAGTGGGAAAAGGTGGGGAGGTTTCTTGACATTCAGTGATGAACCTTCAGTAGGTTACTTCTCAGTTTGTCAACTGTGGTGTAAGAATCAGCTTTCTTGGGGCTGACAAGTCAGTTTCTACTCTACTATAATTTTCCCACCTTCTCAAATCATGTTGCTGCTGTTTCTTCTTTCCTTCTCTGTGTGCTTGTGGACTTAACGCTTTTGAAAACCCATTCACCATAGTTTGAGTGAGCTTTCAAGAGAAAGAGGAACTACCACGACTGTGTCTGACATTTCTAATAAGAATTAAAACACGCATGCCCTCTTCTTAATAGTCATGCATGGCTATCAAAGTGTCCCCTTTTGGCTCTTGCCAAATTTGCCAGCCTTGTCTATTGTCTGTTCCATACTCCAGCCGCCTGTCAGCCTCTGCAGGGGAACCATGTTTACCTTTGCCATCTGGCCTCCACAGATACTGATCCTTCTGTAAAGGGCTTCTGCTTGTCCCTGGACTGCCTCTAGGGATCCTTCAGCTTAGTGTGACTGCTGAGTGGACATCTCTAAACCTCAAATGATGGTGAACTCTTCCTGCTCTAGGGATCCACAGCACTTAGTCCTTCTCCTATTTGTTTTGTTTTGTTTTTTATTTGGGCCATCACTCTGTCGCCCAGACTGCAGTGCAGTATAATCATGGCTCATCACAGCCTCCAACTCCTCCCACCTCAGCCTCCCAATTAGCTGGGACCACAGACGGATGCCACCAAGACCGGCCAATTCTTTTTATTTTTATTTTTATAGAGACGAGGTCTCACTATATTGCCCAGGCTGGTCTTGAACTTCTGGACTTGTCCTCCTCCTGCCTTGGCCTCCCAAAGTACTGGGATTACAGGCATAAGCTGTCCCACCCAGTTAGTTCTGATTGTCCTACTGATAGTTAAAACCACAGATAATATGCCATTATAATATTTAAATGTGGTTTAATGGGAGAGGGCAATTTATCATTCTTTTTTTTTTTTTTTGAGTTGGAGTCTCACTCTGTCTCCCAGGCCTGGAGAGCAGTGGCATGCTCATGGCCACCCCAGCGTCGACCTGCTGGGCTCAGGCGATCCTTCCGCCTCAGCCTTCCAAGTAGCCGGAACTACAGACGTGCACTACCACACCCGGCTAATTTTTTGATTTATTGTGGAGATGAGGTTTCACCAAATTTTCCAGGCTGTTCTCGAACCCATGGGCTCAGGCAATCCTCTCACTTCAGCCTCCCAAAGTGCTGGGATTACAGAATTAATCAGTTTTTAATGCTTTTTCCCCCCTAGAAAGGGGTGGGTGTGGGCGGGGTAGACAGGTTCAAGTTTCTTGTAAAGACTTGCCTTAAACTCTGAGTACAATGGGAAACAAAATATTTGAGCTAAGATGTGTGATATAATCTGATTTACTTTACTTAAATTTCAGTTTTAAATAAAACAGCTTTAAGATGGGTCACTTTTTTTTAAGTGGTGGTTTTGCATCACGTTTCTCATTAGTCTGTAAACTCCACGCAGGCAGGGATGATGACAATGACCATGTCCCATTTTGTTTACTGGTCACCATGCCCCATCTCACCCACTACAGTATATCCAGTTCCGAGCACTGCATCTGACACGTAGTAGGGTTCAACGATGTGTTTTATGAATAAACAAAGGCAGACAAATGAAATTAATTATTTATGATCAGAAAACAGAGTCAGTACTGAAAACGGATTCTCCCAGTCCTTTCTGTTTAACTGTATATGTCTATCCCTGTTTTCTTGGTTGTAATGAAAAGAAAGTATCCTTGATTGGGTGCTTCCAAATTGGGAAAAGGAGATAATGATCCTTTACGTTTGTAGGTGGGGAGGGACAGGATAATTGTCTCTCTCTAATTTACTTTGTCTGGCTTGTATGCGCTTGATTAGAATAGGCGTGCAAAGGCAAGTGAACTATCAGAGTCTTGGGAGGAGATGTTAGGATATTTTTGATAGAAGAGCTGCATTTCAGAACTTAATTGCCCCTAATAGGTCTTGTCTGGACTGACTACAAGGCATAATGCTTTGGCTCACTAAGGTATTAGCTTCTGATCACTTTCACATCCATGTCTAGAGTTCAATGACAGGACTGGCCCTGAAATTTACTTTTGATGAAGGCAACATGATGCATTGAAAATAATGACACTCACAACTGAGATCCTGAGTTAATGGCACATCTGTACTACACACACAAGTAACACAAAAACATATAATTAAATGACTTGTATCTTAGCTGGAGTGCAGTAGCATGATCCCTGGTCATTGCAGTCTTGATCTCCTGGGCTCAAGTGATCCTTCTGCCTCAGCTTTCCAAGTAGCTGGTACTACAGGTGTGCACCACCACACCTGGTTAATATTTAAATTTTTTGTAGAGACAAGGTCTTGCTATGTTGCCCAGGTTGGTCTTGAACTCCTGGACTCAAGCAATCCTCTCACCTTGGTTTCTCAAATTGCCTGGATTATAGACATGAACCATTTTGTTCAGTCTGATATTTTCTTATAAAACTTCCATGATACAAATTATATGACAATTAAAACCACGAATTACATGCCAATATAATATATTATAATGCCATTATAATGTGTTGTTTAATGGGAGAGGGCAATTTACCAGATTTTTAGTGCACACTTTTTCCCCCCAGAAAGGAGTGGGTGTGAGGTGGTGGGCAAGTTTGTTGCTTGTAGGGACTTGGCTTATACTCTAAGTACAATGGGAAACAAGATTTTTGAGCTGAGATGTGTGATATCATTTGATTTGCTTTTTATTTTTAATATCTGTATGTTTAGAGAGTACAAATAGTTTTGGGTTACATGGTTGCATTGTACAGTGGTGAAGAAGTCTGCGCTTTAAGTGCACCCAGCACTCCCACCTGTGTACACTGTACCCAATAGATGACTTTTTTGTCCCTCCATTTCTTTTCACCCTTCCCCTTCTGAGTCTCCACTGCCCGTTATGTTATTCTCTATGCCTTTGCTGATGCTTAGTTCAGCTCCTACCTATAAGTGACAAATGTGGTGTTTGGTTTTCTGTTTCTGAGTTCACTTAGGAGGAATGTCCTCCTATTCCATCCTAGTTGCTGCAAAAGGCATTATTTCATTCTTTGTGAGAGCTGACTAATAGTCCATAGTGTATATGTACCACTTTTCCATTATCTTCTGATCAGCTGATGGGCATTTAGATTGATTCCAAATCTTTGCAATCGTGAGTTGTTAATGAACACTTTGACCCTGGTAGTTTATCTTACATTAAACTCCTTTTGTATGCTCTTGCATTCTTTGTTCTTCCTACAGTCACTGCAAGTCGATCAATTCACTTAGGTCACTAGGTGTCTTGAAATATATGATGAAACAATATAGAATTACCTATAAAACAATCAAGCAAATGTTGGTTATTCCTGAACAAGGCTGGAGGTTTGTGTCATCAAAGAGTGATTTCTGTAAATGTGAAAAGAATCTGAATTAGGATTGAGTAGCCAGGCTCAGTGGCTCAGCCTGTTATCCCACACCTTGGGAGGCTGAGGTGAGTGGATTGCCTGAGCGTGCGGGTTCGAGACCCGCTTGGGCAACTTGGTGAGACCTCATCTCTACAATAAATCAAAAAATTAGCCAGGAGTGTGCCTGTAATTCCAGCTACTTGGAAGGCTGAGGTGGAAGGATCACTGGAGCCCCAGCAGGTCGAGGCTGCAGTGGCCGGGAGCGGCCACTGCATGCCAGTCTGGGCAACAGAGTAAGACTCCAACTCAAAAAAAAAAAAATTAGGAGCAAGTAGGCAATAGATGACTGATGGAATGAGGAGGAGGAGATATGGGAGAAGCCTTTATTTGTTTTCGAGACAGGGTCTTCTTCTGTTGCCCAGGCAGGAGAGCCGAGGCATGATCATAGCTCACTGCAATCTCAAACTCCTGGGCTTAGGCGTTCTTTTCCTCTCAGCTTCTTGAATAGCTGGGACTATAGGCATGCTCCATCACACCAGGCTAATTTATTTTATTTTTTTGTAGAGATGAGGGTCTCGCTATGTTGTCCAGGCTGGTCACTCCTGGGCTCAAGTGGTCTTCCCACCTCAGCCTCCAAAAGTGCTGGGATTATAGGCATGAGTCACTGCACCCGCCTAAGCCTCTATTTAACTGAGTTGTGAGTACTTTGGTTTCCGAAACCTTCCATTTGACTCCTTTTTCTGATTTCAATTTGCTCTGTCAAAAAAAAAGAAAGGGAACCATTAAGATTGGACAGTTGGAACATAAGACTTGGTGAAAAGAGTTTTGGATTCTATGTACCAATTTCACTGATGACTCACTGAGAACTTGGCATAAGTCGCTTAACCTTGTGCTACTTCAGTTCCTGGCTATATTCACAAAAGGAGAATAAATTTCACCCTAAAAATAATTAAATAGGGTGACTATTTAAAGTTCTAGGAGGATGTTTAATTAAGTAAATTTGTACCACTTTAATATTGCACTCTGGCAGCATGGCTTAATCTTTATTTATACTTTGACTAATCCTAACATTTTACATTAATTCAGCATATCTTCTTTTCTATTTTTATTTTATTTTTTTGAGTTGGGTGTCTCACTCTGTTGTCAGGCTAGAGCCAGTGTCATGATCACAGCTCACCGCAGTCTCAAACTCCCGGGCTCAGACGATCCTCCCAAGTTGCTGGGACTACAGCCATGTGCCCCCATGCCCAGCTAATTTTTATGGAGATAAGGCTCATTATGTTGCCTAAGCTGGTCTCAAACTCCTACAGTCAGGTGATCCTCCTGCCTTGGCCTCCCAAAGTGCTGGGATTATAGCTGTGAGCCAACGGTGCCTGGTCATATCTTCTTTTGTAAACTTCATTTTCCAACTCTATCCTTTATGTCTTTGATATCCTTGTTTCATAGATATTTTTTCTTTGATAATATCTTTTCAAACTATTTCAGGTCAGCAAGTCTGCTTCTGCTTTTGCTGGTACTTTGGGTCCTCATCAAATTGCTTATATTTCATCTTATTTGGATTAGAATTCTTTCCCTTAACATCTACTGCCAGTATATTAGCCTGTTATTTTTCTCATATGGAAAACATTCATGGTTTTTATTTTATTAGAAATACTGTCAGCCGGGCTCGGTGGCTCAGCCTGTAATCCCGTGCCTTTGGGAGGCTGAGGTGAGTGGATTGCCCGAGCCCGCGGGTTCGAGACCCGCCTGGGCAGGCAAAACCTCATCTCTACAATAAAAAATCAAAAAATTAGCCGGGTGTAGTAGCGTGCGCATGTAATTCCAGCTACTCGGAAGGCTGAGGCGGAAGGATCACCGGAGCCCAGCAGGTTGAGGCTGCGGTGGCCAGGAGTGACCACTGTACTCCAGTTTGGGTGACAGAGTGAGACTCTAACAAAAAAAAAAAAAGAAATACTGTATCTTAAATTACATATAATGGATTAAATCGTGTCAATGGATTTTGTCTATCTTATTTGTGTTTAGATTACTCTTCATGAATGTATCTACCTTTAGTATATAAGCTGAGAAAGGAGAAAATTTCACGATTAAATCTATTTATTTATCTATTTATTTTTTGAGTTGGTGTCTCACTCTGTTGCCCACACTAGAGTGGAGTGGCGCTCACAGCCAGCACAGCCTCGATCTGCTAGACTCAGATGATCCATCTGCCTCAGTCTTCCAAGTGGAACCACAGGTGCATGCCACCATGCCTGGCTAATTTTTTGATTTTATTGTAGAGACAAGGTCTCATCATGTTGCTGGCTGGTCTCAAACCTCTAAGCTCAGGCAATCCTCTCGACTCCGCCTCCCAAAGTACTGGGATTACAGGCATGAGCCACTGCTCCCAACTTAGTTATCTATTTTTTAAAAGATGGAGTCTTACTGTGTTGCCCAGGCTAGACTAGAACACCTAGGCTCAAGCAATCTTCCTGATTCAGCATCTTGGGAGCTGGGACTCCAGGTGTGCACCACTGTGCCTGACTCACCATTAAATTTAGAATCAGAAGTTTGCATATATGAATGACCCTAGAGGTCACCTAGATGTAGCTCCTCATTTTATAGATAAGAAATTGGGTAAATCACTTACTTGCCTAAGGTTACACAATGCTTAGTGATAGAGACTGGAACTCATGTGTCTTGGGTCCCCTGCTCCTATTGCTATTACTCCAGAATATATTTGCATACTTTGATGAATTTGGTTAAGGTCAACCCATGTTGGGTTCAGTCCCTAGATAAGCTTACTTCTTTGTACTCAGACACTGCACCTTTAATTTAGGCCATCCAAAACTGTAACCTTGTGAATCATAAGCTGAGTTGGAGAGCTGCCACAGATCCATCCTCCCACTGAAAACACAATACCACACAGATGCTGAATAGTCATCTTTGTTTCCAAAGACAGCACATCACTTCTGAGTGACAGCAATCCATCCTACAGTAATTTAACAGTCTCTTGTCGCCTAGGCTGGAGTGCAACGGCATGCTCATGGCCACCACAGCCTCGACCAGCTGGGCTTAAGTAATCCTTCTGCCTCAGTCTTCCAAGTAGCTGGAACTACAGACGCATGCCACCATACCTGGCCTGTTTTTGTGGTTTATTGTAGAGACAAGGTCTCACCAAGTTGCCCAGGCTGGTCTTGAACCCCCGGACTCTAGCAATCCTCTCACCTCGGTCTCCCAAATTGCTGGGATTACAGGTTGAGCCAATTCGCCCAGCCTTGACAAACATTTGATTTACATGTTCTATGAAACAGGCGTGGTACCTTTTGTATCTTAGGGTCTCTGCCCTCTGGGGAAGTTACAATCTAAGATGAAGGCAAATGTAAAACAACAATGCAAAGAGCTGAATCTTTATTATTTTATTTTATTTTATTTTTGAATTGGAGTCTTACTCCATCGCCCAGGCTGGAGTGCAGTGGCATACTTATGGTCACTCCAGCATTGATGTGTTAGGCTCAGGTGATCCTTCCACCTCAGCCTTCCAAGAAGCAAAAACTATAGGCACGTGCTACCACACATAGCTGATTTTTTGATTTATTGTAGAGACAAGGTCTCGTCACGTTGCCCGGGCTGGTCTCAAACTCACAGGTTCAGGCAATCCACTGGCCTCAGCTTCCCTAAGTGCTGGGATTACAGGCTGAACCACCGAGTCTGGCCTTGAGTCTTTGAAATAAGTATACATATCTTAAAAGCATGAAGTTAGAAATTTCCTTCTTTGAATTGTGGCTTCTTGAAAAACTCGCCATTTTAATAGATAGCCAAGAAAGGGAGCACATGAGCATCTGATGGAAAGTGGGTTGTTTGTAACTGCCAAGCTTTATGTGTCCCCTGACTAGCAACTGTTTCTCCTGTCAGGTATGCTGCTGTAATTAGATGAAGACATTTTGGAGTTGGGAGAGCTGAGAGAGAGTTTGGAGTTGAAGTGGAGCAGGGAAAAAAAAAAATATTAATTATATTTTAAATTATTTTTCACTCTCATAAAAGCAATGTATTGACCAGGCTTGGTGGCTCAGCCTGTAATCCCAGTGCTTTGGGAGGCCGAGGAGAGTGGATTGTTTGAGCACGCGGGTTTGAGACCCGCCTGGGCAACTTGGCGAGACCTCATCTCTACAATAAATCAAAAATTAGCCAAGTGTGGTAGTACGTGCCTGTAGTTCCAGTTACTTGGAAGGCTGAGGCTGAAGGATCGCTGGAGACCAGCAGGTCGAGGCTGCAGTGGCTGGGAGCGTGCCACTGCACTCCAGTCTGGGTGACAGATTGAGACTCCAACTCAAAAAAAAAAAAAGCAATGTATTATTTGGGTTAAATAGACTATTTAAATTCATAAATTTATTTAAAGGTATAAAAGGCAAAAGGACAAATTTATTCTGGATATACACACAATGGTCTTTTGTTCTTTCAGAAACTGTCTATACAGATAGAAACATATATGTGTATAGGACCCCCACCCCCAAAGCCCAGAATTTATTTATTAAAAATTGTATATTTATTCTTATATTTGAAAACTTCAGTCACCTTCAAAGTACTCTCTATTTGATGCAACACACCTATCAAAACGCTTTTTCTGCTGCTGAAAACAGTTTTCAACTCGTCAATTTTGGTGCCTTTTAGTGCTTCTGCTGCTTCTTGTTTCGCTTCTTCCAGACGGGCAAAACGTTTTCCTTTGAGGACTTTTTTCATTTGGGGAAACAAAGAAATTTGCTCAGAGTGAGAGTGGGTGAACAGGGAGGATGGGGCACAAGGGTCACGCCATTTTGGGCCAAAAACTGCTGAACACTCAGCGCGGTGTGGGCAGCTATGCTCGTAAATCACCCATCATGAAATGGGCAAAGGTGTTGAGAGAATCTCCACAGAAAAATTCATTGAAGCAGAATGCAGCCTCTCACAATGTTAGCTGGTACACTGATGCCAGTGCGCTCCTAGAACGCTTACCTATCTGAGGAGGCCTGTATTACAAAGGGGCCCACCACCAAAAGATAGTTCTGTTTTGAGGTGGTTCTTCCATGTATGTTTCCCCCCCAAATAGTTTGATATTAAACGTGAAGGTCAGGCGTGGTGGCTCACGCCTATAGTCCCAGCACTTTGGGAGGCCGAAGTGAGAGGACTGCCTGGTCCCACAGGTTCGAGACCAGCTTGGGCAACTTGGCGAGACCTCATCTCTACAATAAATCCCCAGATTAGATGGGTGTGGTGGCGTGTGCCTGTAGGTCCAGCTACTTGGAAGGTTGAGGCGGAAGGCTCTCCTGAGCCCAGCAGGTCAAAGCTGCGGTGGCCATCAGCAACATGTCACTGCACTCCAGCCTGGGTGGCAGAGTAAGACTCTGACTCAAAAACCAAAAAATATATTAAACATGATTTTTCCACTTAATTTAGACATATTTGTACATCAGTTTACAGTGATCAAATTTTTTTGAAATCTCTATGTTTTTATTACTTTTCTTCCACAATTATTGTTTTTATGTATTTTGTGTGAGTGTATGTGCATGTGTTTTGAGACAGGGTCTAGCTATGTCACCCAGGCTGGAATGCAGTGGCACAATCATAGTTCACTGCAGCCTCCAAGTCCTTGGTTCAAAGGATCCTCTTGTCTCAGCCTCCAGAGTAGGTGGGACTACAGGCGTATGCTACCACATTTGGCTAAATTTTCCACTTTTTTTTGGGTAGAGATAAGGTCTCACTGTCCAGGCTGGTGCTGAACTCCTGTTTCAAGTAATCCTTCAGTCTTGGCCTCCTAAAGGCTGGGATTACAAGTGAGATTACTATGCCACCCAGATCTACCTCATTTTAGAAAATGGTTGCATACTATATACCTTTGCATGCTTTTACTATAGCTTATTTAAGAAGCTGACTACTTTTTAAAAGTCAGAAATACTGGAAAAGTAAAACAAATATATATTGAATATATATGTATTTAAAACAGCCATTGTCAGAGTGAATAATAGCACAGTCACAGACATAGATTCGTTTATTAAATTAATGAATATCTCTTCACCTTTGTGGACGCATCAGCATTTTGATTGCTTTTGTATTTTCATACATAACTGCAGATAGCTTTCTCTATAAATAACCTGAGGAAGTGGCAAAGGTCAGACTTTTTTCCTGTATAAGGCCACACTTGGTACTGTATGTAATTATCTAGATAAGGCGTCCAGGATTCAATAGCCTGGCGGTTTAATCCATACAGATTTTTCCTGATGAATTCGCTGCTTCCCTCTTCCCCCACTTGGATTGACTTCCGGTTTTCTTTTGTTGTTTTTAGTTGGTGTCTCACTCTTGTCACCCAGGCTGGAGTGCCTTGGCACATTCACAGCCACCGCAGCCTGGAACTGCTGGGCTCAGGCGATCCTTCCACCTCAGTCTTCCAAGTACCTGGAGCTACAACCTCTGCGTCATCAAGCCAGGCTAATTTTTTGATTTATTATAGAGAGGAGGTCTCACCGAGTTGCCCAGGCTGATCTCGAACCCCTGGGCTCAAGCAATCCTCTCGCCTCTGCCTCCCAAAGTGCTGGGATTGCAGGCGTGAGCCACCACGCCCGGCTGTTTTGTTTTGTTTTTGTTTTTTAAATCAGCAGCAATCTATCAAGATCTTATGATGGGCTCAGGGCAGGGCAGTGCTTTACCTCACAATTTAAGGAAGGCAGGAGACTCGTTTTTTTTTGTTTTAAGATAAGAATCTTTTAACAAAACATAAGCTCAAGAGTTCCTTTAAACCAAACAGCATGGTTACACCCTCACAAGCTCTTATTACTTACACAGCCAGAGGACTCAAGGTTCCGAACATTTCTATTCACAAGAAGTTGGCTGGCCCCAAATCAACACATCCAAGGCCTCCTCACCTTCCTTCTTTCTCCCTGGGGAGACCGACGCTTGGGGCTTTCCCTGCAACTCGCTTTATTAGAATGAAGACGACGTGTGTTTGCTGCAGGAACGGGCTGTCCTGGAATTTGACAAAAGCTCTCTCACTTCTTTTTAAAGTTCATTCTGGGGTGGGGAGAGGTGGGGTGGGGGAGAAGGTGAGCATCTTTCCAGCCTCCAAGTCTTGCAATTCAGAAATGTACGGTAAGCACGGGATATACTCATCTGCTACTTGCTACTGAACTGGGTCTTCACATCCGAAGTTCCCCACTGGTCACCCAGATCGGAGAGGGACGAGGGGGACCGCGGGCCCCTGCCTTCTAGCAGGTTCCAGCCGAAGCTTCCAGCGACTTCTGCCCTTGCCCTCGAAACGGACAGAACACCGGGCGCACCTCTCCCTTTGCTTTGTTCCCGTCCCAGCTCTCCGGGCAACACGCAAGCGCGCCGAAAGCGGACC
>NW_007248402.1:222841-297820 GCF_000164805.1 Carlito syrichta
TTGTCGGAGAGTTTCAGCCGCATCGGTGAGTCGCCGCCGCCGCGCCCCGCGCGCCTGGCACCGGCCGTGCGGCCGCCGCCGGGGCTGGCGTGGGGAGCAGGGCTGGGGCGTGGGGCAGGGCGGAGACGGGAGTGAGAGAGACCCTTCCCCCAGGGCCGGGGTCCGTCTGTGGGCCGCCTGGAGCCTGCGGCTTGGGCCCCCCTCCCCGCCGCCGGCGCTCGCCCTTTTGTGAGCGTGGGGGACGCGCGAGGGGGCGTCCCGGCCCCCCGCGAGGGGCTGCGCGCCCGCCCGGGTCCCTCGGCGTTCTTTTGCGCGCGGGCTGTGGTAGGGGGTGTCCGGGCAGTCGTTTGGCTTTGGAAATGGGTGAGGCGTCGGATTATGCCCTGGTATTGTTTAACATCTCCAGCCTCCAAGGGAAGTGGGACAGTGCCCGTGGGACGTATGGTTCGGTACTTCGGGTCCTAGAAAGCGAGATGTGGGTGTTCGGTCTCCAGGGCTCTGGGTCTTCCCGCTGCTGGAGAGAAACGCGCGCTGTGAAGTTGCATGGCCGTCCAGGAATCAGTCTCTTGAACTTGTCCCCTTTGCTCAGGGGTTATTGTCCTTAAACCCTCCAGACCACTAGCTAACGATGTGCGGGACACGTAAGGATAAATTCATGTCATAGGCTGTAACGAGGTGACAACAGTGTCACGTGGAATGAGTTTGTTCTATTTTGTGTGTTGGGCAGAGAAAAGCCTTTTAACCTGAAGAAGTAGCTGCGTCTCCCGTCGTAAGTTTCACTGATACAAGCAACTGTCCTCAGCAAGAGAATGCTCCAGGCACAAGAAAATTATCCCAGAGTCCCTACGAAGCGTTTTGGCCTTTGTTTCACTTGTTTAACATGTCATCCATGTTAATGGAAATTGAGCATAAAGGTGCTTAATTCCTTAAAATAAAACCTTGGAGTGCACCTCAGAAGTCACCCCTCCATGATAAAATATGCAAACTTTCTTCAAGTGGGGGAATACAATAGATAAAAATTTAGCCAAGTTTTTTTGGGTTGTCTTTTGACTTAAAATTTTGTATTGGTATACAGAATGTTTCCCAAGATGACTGTAAAGTTACGGTGTTTGAAACCAATCCCCAGTTGTATTGATTGCATGTACTGGATATTTGCAGTTTTACCGTAGAGAGTTACGATGCATGTGGACAGTCCCTACATTCAAATAAAGTTTGAAGCCAAGAAGAGTCTGAGTGAGGTGTTGAGTCGTGTGCATTATTAGCGAGGACGTTTCAGCCTGACCCACACCTCCACAGAGGCGGGCTCTGGAGTCCATTAAGCTCTGTGTTTACTGATGCTAATGATTCTGTTGGAGCCCCTCCAGTTTGGTGTTAAATAATTCATTGCAACTGAGTCTTAGTAAGAAATCAAGGACATGAATATAAAAATTCTTTATGTTTCAATAATGTCGAGTTTTGATTGACAATCAGTAAAATTTGGATTAAGTACAGTGCTGGCAGATAGGGTGTTATAGTTAATTGGATTTTCTAGCTTACTGAGATTTAGTGATGTGAAACTCCTTCTGAATTCACTCTTGTTAAAATGTCTTCTAAGACAGTGGATTCTATATCCTTCCTTTAGGAAACAATACAGTGCATGCACATAACTGATTATTGTATTGGTGGTCACGATTCTGAATATCAAATCTCATTGTGGAATACTGTAAAAGAAGGTATTGAAGTTTTAAGTGATTATAGTTGTATGCCAAATTTAGAACATTATTAGAAATAGTATTACAGATAATTAAATCTTTATCTTTTATTTTATTGATAAGATTATTTTCTTAGATTATTAGATTTTATTTGCAAAATTAAAAGCAGTGAGAGCATTCCAATTATTTTAGGATTTTTAAAGTGCTAGCAACTATTGAGTGAAGTTCTTGCTCTGGGATTATGCAGTGCATGAGTTGAGAATGTGGGGGTGGTGAGGCAGACTGGAGATTCCTGGGGTTTCCATGCCAACTGAGTGACCTTGGACAGGTCCCTCAACTTCTCTGAGCTTCAGTTTTTCATTCATGTGCAACTCAGTTTTGTTGTTGGCACTTAGTGAAGTAACACATACGATGTCTGTGGTACCCAATACTCAATAAACATTTGAGATCTGTCATTATCATCACAAGGACTTGCATCATACTGATGTAACTAATCTTGTAGATAAAAAACAAGAGAAAGGGGAAGAAGTGCCCCTGACTTTGTGGCACAGCTAGCCTGAAAACGGTGTGTTTTGGAGCTAGGCAGGCCTGAGTTTGAACCCCATTTTCCTGTTGGCAATCAGTAGAATTTCCCTAAAGCCCAGAGTTCTTATCTCTAAGTATTCATAGGGTTGTTGTGACAATTAAATCGGATAAAGTACCTAAACAGTATACTGCAATATCCATCACAAAGTGAAGTCTGCACTGGAGGGCTGTCATGACTTCTTCCGCTTTCTCTGTTTATCTTCTATCTTCCTCCTTCCTTGGTAGTTCATGAGGCGATCAAAGAGTGAATGGTGTTGAATAATCCAGCACTGCAATATATGCATTGCTTTCACCAATCTAAGTTAGCTTTTGAAAGAAACATACTACTTTCTTTTGCTTTTTCAGTATGGTTCAAAAGTGTAGCCTGTTATTTGGTGAAATATACAATACCGTGTTTAGCCAAAAAAGTTACGAATGATTTAATCTACAGAAAATGAAGACAATGTTCAAGAGTATGTGGTATCCAGTCAGCTTTTATCATTGATAATAATTCTGAATATATGAAAGTAGCGATGTTGATGTGTAATTTATTACATTGGAGATCATGCTGACTTTGTCACTGCCCACCCCAAATGCAGCTGATCTGAGATTACTACATTACAGAAGGTCTAATAAAATACATTGGCTTTCAAGCCATAGTGTTCTAATTTACAACATCTGCCAGGGGGTGACTATAATATAGCCATGGTTCTTTTTTAAGATGGGTGTAATTGAATTTTAAAGTCATCAATTGATTTCAGTAGTGATTATTTATGGTTTTCTGCTAATAGTGTCAGAGTGGTTGCTTATTTAGGAATTAACTCTAGTTGTCTCACATTTTTAACAAAAATGTAGGCTAACAGACAAATGGGAACTTAATTGTTAAATAGTTTAAATATATTGAAATTCATTTCCTCTTTTCTTTTTTGTTTTTTGGATTTTAGCCTAGAAGGAGAAAGGCTTTGTGTAATATCCTGTGTGTGATTATGGTCAAATCGGCATTTCTTCATATTCCTTTGAATGCATTTCTTCATACTTATTTGGACGGTCTTGTAGAGAAAGGGAGTTTACTCTGTGGTGCTTGAGATGGACGCCATGCATGCCATTTCTTTAAAGGATGTGGTCTGTGAGAGAACTGAATAAAAAGAGACTGCGATTACACAGAATTTTGGGGTTTGTTACCTCATGCTGCAAGTGTGAAATTCTAGAGTCCAGTAGTCATCTGATAAATTCATTCTCTCAGAAAAGAGAAATGGAAGGTTAAAGGTTCTGATGCAAAATTTAATTATTATTGTACCATATTCCCCCCCAGTGTAGTTTCAAAAGATTTTAATTTGAAAACTACAAAATGGATTTTACACCTCTGACCATTTCATAAGAGAGTACAGGGTCTGGTTTTCATATGCTAAAACTTTAGTGTGTCTCAAAATAGAAGATACTATCCTCTTTGCCATTGAGATAGGACTACTAATTAATCCAGCAAGTAATTACCGAGTAGTATGTGCTAGATATTGTGATGACACTCATATTCAGTATCCAGTGTGACTGGTTCCTGTCCTCAAGGATTTTAAGGGAAGACAGTCCAATGAGTGGGCATTGACAATTTAACGTAACAAATTCTACCATGAAGATTAGTGAAATTTGCTGTTGGGCACCATAGGAGGAGTGCCTCTTTTATCTTGGTGAGATCATAGAAAGCTTTCTAGAGGAAGCAGTGTGTGTGCAGAAGACTAAATAGAATAGCTGCTCATCTTAAATGGCTTATCGTGCCCTTTTGTTAATCCAGAATAATGCAATATGCTTATTATTCCGTGAAATCATTGAAGAAAATGGTGGATTTACATAGATATGAATGATTAGGGGGTGACAATTGGGGAGTGTAATCAATAACAAGATGTGTGCTTGTTTAGGTCAGAGTTTATTCATCAGTGACCCAATAAACATCTGGCAAAGACACCTTAAGTTGGTCTTTGTTGTCACTGTTAACTGAGGTCCAGGGCAAGGATTCAGTATTTAGAAAAAACCCCCATGAGGTGTCTATCTGACATTTCGGTGAAGTCGTGGTGTTCTGTGATAGCTTAAGCTTGAGAGCATTGTAGCAGCTGGGAGAATCTGGCTTTCTGTTTCTTACATCTTAGCAAATACACTTGCAGTTTCTTCTATCTATCCTTCTCTTGCTGCCTCCAGACCCCACCTCTTTATCCAGAATTTGGGAAATTGTCAAGACTTAGGAGCTCAGAAGAAAACGATCCAGTTTGAATGTTCAAGACATTCTAGTTTTCTGCCCTCTTCAGTTCTCCATTGAGGGTCTTCATTCCGTGTTTGAGTTCCCTAAGGGGTGGTATGGTATCAACTATAGTTCTTTTTACTTTTTATTTTTCTGAGTCATAGTCTCACTCCGTCCCCCAGGCTGGAATGCAGTGACACACTCATGGCTACCACAGCCTTGACTTGCTGGGCTCAGGCCATCCTTCTGCCTCAGCCTTTCAGGTAGCTGGAACTACAAGCATGCACCACCACACCTAGCTGATGTTTTGATTTATTGAGAGACAAGTTCTTGCCAAGTTGCCCAGGCTGGTCTTGAGCCCCTGGCTTCAGGCAATGCTCTCGCCTCTGCCTCCCAAAGTGCCAGGATTATAGGTGTGAACCACTATGCCTGACTAAATGTAGTTCTTATCAGATGCTTTCCTTAAGAAAACACATGGCAAATTTCCAGAACATTAATAATGTCCAAAATAAAGAGATACATTTAAGGGTTTGTGCTGCAAATTTAAGCTTACTGTTGTAGCTTTATGTCTTGATGGGACTCATAAAGTGTGTGCGCTCCATTAATCTCTGTTAAATGAGCTAGGTATGAGGCTGTATGATAGCTTATGTGTGCCTTTGCATTTGAAATTAATGAGCTAGTAATTTCTTATTCTCCAAAATTTAGTTTTTCAAATAGTACAACTTGTCTATATTTAGACTTATATATTACTAACGTGTAGTAAAGGACTCACTAGTTAAGTGTGTAAAGGACGTACTTGGTTTGAGGGAGTAGGGAGCATAGCTTAGTAACATTGTTGACTAGTATTTAAAGAGAGCCTCATAGATTAGAAGTTAGATTCTCTTTTTTTTCCCCCCTGAGTTGGAGTCTCACTCTGTCACCCAGACTGGAGTGCAGTGGCCGCTCCCGGCCACCGCAGCCTCGACCAGCTGGGCTCCAGCGGTCCTTCTGCCTCAGCCTTCCAAATAGCCGGAACTACAGGTACATGCTACCATGCCCGGCTAATTTTTTTGATTTATCATAGGGACGAGCTCTCGCCAAGTTGCCCGGGTGGGTCTCGAACCCGCAGGCGCAGGCAATCCACTCGCCTCGGCCTCCCAAAGTGCTGGGATTACAGAGAAGTTAGATTTTAGTGACAATGTAACCATTAGGAATTGTCTAGGATCTGATATATATATATTTTTAATCAAAGTAGGTTATTTTAGCTTTAATATAAGTCAAATGCATAATAAAACATGTGCAAGTTATGGAGTGCAAGATAAGCCATTTGAGACTGGGACAAAAGACTGTATTTTTCATTCAGAGGAAATTGTTATCTAATAAAGAAAGTAGAGAAATCTATTACAGAGCACTTTCTTAGGCAAAAGGGAAAGAATAAGAATTAAACTTTTAGGTGCAGCCTACTGCATCTTCCTTAACTTGCCACCGCAATCACATTCTTCTTGGTCTTTTTGAAAAGACAAACATTTTATGTCACAGAGAAAATAACCTTTTCAAGACTGCTAGAGGATGGATTCTAAGCTCATATGATAACTTCAGTTTAGATACATTACATTACTTTTCTCAGAGCTTAATTGCCAAAATAATTTAATTTTTATTGCTTTTGTCAGAACAAAGTTTTCCAAGTATTAGCTACCCAAGTATCTGTATCCAGACTAGATCTGGTGTATACCAGTAAAAGCCTATGCACAGTTCTATAAATTTGAAACATTTCTCCAACTAGTGGTTTCAGATAAATTTGCTATTTTTGAATTCTCCTTAATATGAAACATTCTAAGACATTGTAAAATTTAAGAAACTACATGTTTGCCAACTACAGGTAAAGTTTCTCTCTCTCTCTCTCTTTTTGAGTTGGGAGTCTCACTCTGTCCCCCGGGCTAGTAGTGTACAGTGGCATGATCATAGCTCACCTCAGCCTCAACTTCCTGGGCTCAGGAGATCCTTCTGCCTCAGTCTCCCAAGTAGCTGGGACTTCAGGCACTCGCTACCACTCCTGGCTAAGTTAAAAAAAAATTTTTTTTTTTTGGGTAGAAATGAGGTCCAGGCTAGTCTCGACCTCCTGGGCTCTAGTGATCTTCCCGCCTTGTTCTCTCAAGGTGTTGGGATTATAGATGTGAACCACTGTGCCCTGCTGTTGTTCTCTTTATGGTGCTACAGTTTATATTCAGATGCTATGTACAGTTATGCACCACATAATGATGTGTCAGCCAACCATGATGGTGGTTCCAGAAGATTATAATGTCATATTTTTACTATACCTTTTCTATGTTTAGATATGTTTAGATACATGAATATTTATAGTTGCCTGCAGTGTTCAATGCAGTAACATGCTGTACAGGTTTTAGCCTTGGAGCAATGAGCTACACCATATAGCCTAGGTGTGTAGTAGGCTCTGCCATCTAGGTTTGTGTAAGTTCATACTGTGATGTTCACATGACAGCATCACCTAATGGTGCATTTCTCAGAAGGTATCCCAGTAGCTAAGTGACACATGACTATATATTTAAAGTACATTTGAAGTCTTTGCTGATTCCTAAAAAATATTTTGAGTGTATTGTTTTCTTTGGAAATACTTTGTTATAAAATTTATTGGGCAACCCCCACTGTGGGAACTTTTCTGTCCTCTTAATAAATCCTGCTTTCTAACAAACAACAACAAAAATTATCATGTTGAAATGTCCGAATTATATCTCTTACTCTTATTTTATATGCTTGACTTTTCATCGACAGACGTGCACTTTGCTCAGTATGAAAATGTCACTAAGGGCTCTATACAGAGTAGGTGTCATCTAATGGTTGGGGACGTCCATATATCACATGATGATATATGCTCAAAAGCCAGGAGTTTAAGGGGAACTTTCTTTAGGTTATGTTGTGATTCTTTTATACTTTCATTAAATCACGTTCCAGCTAAAGAAGATATCAGGGTGAATATGCGTGCTTCCTTTCCATACTTGGGAGGATAGTTTCATTTACATATTTATGAAAAGTGTTTCACAAAGATGCATGTTGTACAGTTTTGTCTCTTTCATTTGCACTTTTCATATTTGTATCATAACATTGTTATTCAGGTTGGTTTACAATTTACTTTCTGAAATGAAAACATACTGCTTTGTTCTTTCTGTTTCCTAGAACTTACATACTTTCTTTGGACTGTTTCACAGTAACTGTTCTTTTTTCTTTTTCTTTTATAGCTCTGAAGAAAGATGACACCACCTTTGATGAGGTAGGTTAAATTTCTTTATCTAATGTTAGATGTATTTAATTACTGCCAGGTAATGTCAGTAGGTGCCAACTTTACAGTTAGAAACAGAAAAAAATGCCTTAAGAAACAAGAGATGACCCAGTTTTCACTAATCACTCCAATGCATTTTGGTAGCAATGAACAGAAATATGTCTTTTAAAATTGATAAACGAATTAATTAAAAGACACACTAAGGCGTTTGTGTGCTGCCTTGCACTGGTGGTAGTGCTGGAGAAACCTAGGGTGACAAGCATATGTAAGGCAGGTCTGGAGCTGCTGGAGCCCGGGCACCACGGCTCCCTGCAGACCTAAGCTGAGTCAGGGTGTGATGTGCTGGTGACGCCATGTATTGTCTGTCGGTCTCCCAGAGGAGGAGCGCACTTTTCCTGTTCTGGTTTTCCTATTCTTTGTATATCAGATCTGTTTTTATCTACTTGCTACAAAGTAGTAGAAAAGCCTATTTGAGCAAGGCAGAGGGGCTCCTATGTAATTAATGGCTTGGTGAATGTGATTTTTAAATTATATGCTTCCATGAGTTTGTATGGGGTAAGTGGGAATCACCAGATAAACCAGGCCGTGTGTGTGTGTGTGTGTGTGTGTGTGTGTGTGTGTGTGTGTGTGTAGTGTGTATTTCTGTAGGAACACAGATGTGTCTACACAGTGTGCTTACCTTGCAGCTCCATGAAAGCATACATTGGTTTGGTTTGGCTGTCTGACAGTTGTGTATTCCATGGAATGTGCTACCTGTCCTTCCTGTGCTGCCCGTGCCTCAGTGAGGAAGGGGAATGGGTGCTCATAGAAAATCCCCTGGCTGGGTGGCTGGTTGTAGGCATGGCAGGTCCACTGGAGAACCTTCTCCAGGCCAGCCTTTCTGGATGGGGCTGGTGCCATTTGGCTGTCACAGTCTGCTGCTTCATCGTCTGCACCTGTTCTCTTTTCCTGGGCTGAGCTCTACAAAACTGTGGGTAGACCTGGACTCCAAAGCAGCTTCTCCGCTAGCATTCTTGAAACATCCTTTAACACTTAATTCTTCTAGACCCGAAGCAATAGAGGAGTCTTTTCTCCATTCGTAGGTAAAATAATGATGTTTTCCTCCAAACCCGTATTTCTGGAATTTCTGCAGTGTTGTTACAGAGATGTTTTCAGGACAGTATTTTCTTTCTTCCCAGGAGAAACCAATGAGAAGATACTGAACCCTTCTCTCTCTCTCTCTCTCTCTCTCTCTCTCTCTCTCTCTCTCTTTTTTTTTTTTTTTGGTGTGTTGAGGTCTCATTCTATTGCCCAGGCTGGAATGCCGTGGTCTTCAGGTGATGCTTAGTGATTCTCAGGTGATCCTTCCACCTCAGCCTCCTGAGTAGCTGGGACTACAGGCTGTGCCACCATGCCTGGCTTTTTTTTCTTTTTTAAACTTTTTAAAAATAGAGATGAGGCTTTGCTGTGTAACCCAGGCTGGTCTCTAACTCCTGGACTCAAGCAATCCTCCCACTTCAGCCTTCCAAAGTGCTGGGATTACAGGTGTGAGCCACCGTGCATGGCCAGTAGTGGTATAAGTTTTCTTGAACTCTGGCTTTCCACTTTTTCTCCCTCCCTGGAGCTGCAGAACTCTACAGCCCATTGGAATTCAATTCAGGCTTGAGTCTTAAAGCTTTGAGGGTTGGGTTAACTTTTTGGATATGCAGTGAGGTTTGGCCACTCCCCTTATTTATTATTTACAAGCTGGAGGACTCCTTATCTCAAGGAGTGGTGACTTCCAGAGGGTTCCTGAGCTGGAGTTTAATTGCTACTCCCTAATTCATGTGAAGGATTCCACTAGAGTGTGTTCAAACATTTGTTTGACTTTGAACAGAGAAGAAAAAGAAATATAAATTTAGGTATTGATTCATAGACTGAAATACTACGACTGCTAATTTTCAAAACCAGTCTAGATTTTTATTCAAGAACTGTGTGCTAATGCTTGTTGTAAACCGGGCCGTGTGTGTGTGTGTGTGTGTGTGTGTGTGTGTGTGTGTGTGTGTGTGTGTGTGTGTGTGTTAGAGAGAGAGAGAGAGAGAGAGAGAGAGACAAAGAAAAAACGAACAGTTTAGAAGTTAAGAATTGAGATCTGCAGATATTTACATCGACATGCGAGTGATAGGGAATTTTGCTGAGGCCCTTCATAGCTGAAAAGAATACATTCTTTTTTTTTTTTTTGAGTTGGAGTGTCACTCTGTCATCCAAACTGGAGTGCAGTGGCCGCTCCCGGCCACCGCAGCCACGACCTACTGGGCTCCGGCGATCCTTCAGCCTCAGCCTTCCAAGTAGCTGGAACTACAGGCACGCGCTACCACGCCCGGCTAGTTTTTGATTTATTGTAGAGATGAGGTCTCACCAAGTTACCCAGGTGGGTCTCGAACCCGCGGGCTCAGGCAATCCACTCACCTCAATCTCCCAAAGCGCGGGATTACAGGCTGAGCCACCGAGCCCGGCAAGAAGACATTCTAAGAACAATCTTCTTGTCATTCATTCATTGTGTTTTTGGCTAAGATGTTCTCTGTTTTATGTTCTGTGTGTTTGGTCTACACATTTTGATTTGGATGGACTGACCATTACTGAAGAAATCCCATGTGAAGTGTTATTAGCTTTCACCCCTGACCCCCAACTTCTTGGCTTTTGGATCTTTGGGGTTTGGCACAGTATTTGGCCAAAATGAAGGGGCCAATTAAATAATTGTTGGAGAAGCACATGGTTAAGCTGGATTGAGGGTGAAAGAAGATTGGTATTTTTGTCACAGTTTTTAGTGGACACAATGTTTTTGGTGACATTGTGGTGAGAACTTCCAGTAAGTGTGAGCTTTATATCTATGAAACAGTTGCAGAGTTTTCCAAATGCCTTTTTGTCCTTTTGTTTGTAATAAATGCCCAGGCCATGTCCCCTGAGTGGCCCTGATTTTGGGGGGCTGGCAAACAATAGCTGCACTGTGACTACTGGTGAGTTGTTGAATCTTATTTTTTGATTTAATGATTTGTTTTAGAATAGTGATACCTAATATACGAAAGATCAAAAAATACAGTTACTCCCCACCAGTGTAAAATTATCACCATAAAAACTTTGGAAACAAAAGCTCCAGTCCAGTGTCAGTGTGTGTGTAAAGAAAGAATTGGAAATGTCTGTAGCTACAGCAATTCGTGAATTGTTCTCATGCATACGTGGAAAAGGTAAGTTGTGCAGTTCTGTTTCATCCCTCTCTTGGTTCACTCTGATGAGTTGTCAGAACAATGTCTTGACTCTGCTTGGCACTCTGGGGAGGAATACAAAAGTTTTAGCTGTTGAAATAAACCTTTAAAGAGAGAGAAAAAATATGAACAGTTTAAAAGTTAAGTATTGGGGTCTTCAGATATTTACATCGACATGCGAATGATAGGGAATTTTGCTGAATCCCTTCATAGCTGAAAAGACTTTCTAAGAATAATCATCTTATCATTCATTTATTGTGTTTGTGGCTAAGATGTTATCTGTTTTATTTTGCATTTTATGGCCTATAATCCAAATAATCAAGCATTTAATTTGAAAAAAAATTCATGATCATTTATTCTTTGCTCTGGTCAGGTATTTCATGTTTGTGAAGGAGAAGGCTGCTAGCACTTACTTTGGCATTTTTTGGCAATTTTATTTTTATGAATTTTAAGAAAACGTATACAAAGCATATAAATATCTTAAAATTTTTACCTCTTGTCTGTGAGGGCTTCAAGAACATTTCATAAGTTAACTTGCTTACAATATGAGGGGGGACCCGCAAAACCCTGGACTTTATTTATAAAAAATTGTGTATTTATTTGTACATGTTTAAATCAGTCTCCTTCAGGGTTCTCGTCATTTGAGGCAGTATACTTATTGAGGTGCTTTTTTCACTGCTCAAAACAAGTTTTTGAACTTGTCAGTTTTGATGCCTTTTAGCGCTTCTGTCACTTTTTGTGTCACCTCTTCTACATTGGCAAAATGTTTCCCTTTGAGGATATTTTTCAGCCAGGGAAACAAAGAAGTTGCTGGGTGAGATTGAGTGAATAGGGCGGGTCACGTGGTATAAAACATCTGAACATTCAGCGCAGCTTGAGCAGGTGCTTTGCTGTGGTGAGAGACCCTGTTTGCCACAACTCGGGACATTTCTTCTGCAAATCAGGGCACAACTGTCTCAAAACTTCCAAGTAAAAACTTTGGTTGCTGGATGTGGTGGCTCATGCCTGTAATCCTAGCACTTTGGGAGGCAGAGGTGAGAGGATTGCCTGAGCCCACAGGTTCGACACCAGCCTGGGCGACTTAGTGAGACCTTGTCTCGCCCCCCCCCAAAATAAAAAAAATTAGCCAGGTGTGGTGGGGTGCACCTGTAGTTCCAGCTACTTGGAAGGTTGAGGTGGGAGGATCGCCTGAGCCCAATAGCATGAGTCTGTGTTAGCCATGATCATGCCACTTTGCTCCAGCCTGGGTGACAGAGTGAGACTCTGACTCAAAAAATTAAAAACAAAAAAACAAAAAACTTGATCTGGAGGAACACTTTCCGGGTGTACTGCAGGGGGCCTACCCTCCAAGAGATAATTCCATTTTGGGGGGGCGGTTCCCTGTGTATGTGTTTATATATAATTTTGTTAGATAGATGGCGATAGTGTGCACTGATCTTAGCTTCTAGCCCATGTCCTTTTATTTTACTTTGGATAAAGATATAATATCAGAGACTATAAATGTGGTGATTTTTGAGAACCACAGTCTAAGGTCTGATTTGAGGATATTTCTGGTAGTTCTTTTCTGTTCATTGAGCTTGTTGGAGGCTGGTGCAGTCTTTTTTCCACCCTATTATCATCATGGGAGGTCTGTATCTGTGTGGATAGTGTGTACACTGTATGCCAGGCTATCTTCAGACTTCCTTGACTCCCTGATGTCATGCCTACTTTGCCCATACAAGTGTGTTTCTGTAGGACCTGATCAGTTCACTGAGAGGGTCACAGATTTAAAACTGTAAAACCCATTAGGGCTCTTTCCTGCTGAGCTGTCTCATTCCTGTCCTGTGTTTGCCTCTTCAAGTTTCTAGATGTCTCTGTTCTGCCTGTCCCACCCCATTGTCCGAGTCCACAGCTCACCCCCTCCTGTGTTTCCTTTCTTGTTTGCTCATGGCACATCACTGTCTTGCTGGCGTCCTCAGTGGCTTTCCCCCTTTCTATTTTGTATGTCATCTACTCTGCCAGCCCTTGGTTTTGACCTGGCATCTTTTCCTCCTTTACCTTGTGGCTGTCGAGA
This sequence comes from Carlito syrichta, assembly GCF_000164805.1. NCBI lineage: Eukaryota > Metazoa > Chordata > Mammalia > Primates > Tarsiidae > Carlito > Carlito syrichta. Next base: position 235,872 of record NW_007248402.1, read on the forward strand.
GCAACTTGAGGAAATCACTTTATACATAAATTTACCGTTTCCAGCCTGAGCTGGAACTTCGGCAGCTGTGGACAGTCGTGCCCCTGTGTCCCTGTGCCACTGGCCTGGGTCCTGCTGAGCCCTTTCACTCCCCTCCAGCCTTCTAGCAAACTCTCCCCATCTTTCCCTACTTGAGTGGGCACTTTCCCTTAGGATCAGTTTCCTAGGACTGTCCTAGGAAAGTACCACAGGCTGGGTGGCTTAAACAACAGAACTATGATCGTCTCGCAGCTCTGGAGACTGGAAGTCTGACATCAAAGCGTGGGCCGAGTTGGTTTCTTCTGAAGGTTGTGAGGGAAAGATGTGTTCCGGGCCTCTCCTCTTCGTTTGGAGATGACCACCCTCTCCCGGTGTCTCTTGACATCATCTTCCCTCAGTGCACGTCTGTCTATCCTCTCCTTTTTAGAAGGATACCAGACATTGGATTAGGGGCTCACCCCACTCCAGCATGACCTCCTCTTAATCTAACTAGTTGCATCTGTAATGACCATCTCTTTTTTTTTTTTTGAGTTGGAGTCTCACTCAGTCACCCAGACTGGCGGGCAGTGGCACGTTCCCGGCCACCGCAGCCTCGACCTGCTGGGCTCTGGCGATCCTTCTGCCTCAGCCTTCCAAGTAGCTGGAATACAGGCGTGTATTACCACTCCCGGCTAATGACCATCTCTTTGAAATAGGATCACTTTGAGAGGTACTGGGGGTTAAGACTTTGACAGGGATTTTTGATGGGCATACTTCGAGCTGTAGCACCCTCCAACTTCTTAAACTATTAGTTGTCAACCCCTTTCTACACCCTGCTTACCCATGTACCTTCATTTGCTCTAATCTTATGTCCCTCCCCGCCATCTCAGAGGAAGTTGTGTCCTTTCTCCTGCTCCAGGCCATTCCTCTTCCTGTCTTCTGGATTCCTTCCCATTCTTTCTACTCTGGAATCTTACCTAATGGATTCTTTCCTCCTTTATCTTCTATATTTTCTGTCTTTTCCTTTTTCTTTTTCTTTTTTTTTTTTTTTGAGTTGGAGTTTCACTCTGTTGCCCAGGCTGGAGTGCACACTGCCACCCCAGCGTCCACCTGCTGGGCTCCGGTGATCCTTCTGCCTCAGCCTTCCAAGTAGCCGGAAATAACAGGTGTGCACTGCCACACCTGGCTAATTTTTTGATTTATTGTAGAGACTGGGTCTCACCATGTTGCCCAGTCTGGTCTCAAATCCGTGGGCTTAGACAATCCTCTCACCTTGGCCTCCCAAAGTGCTGGGATTACAGGCTTGAGTGACTGGGCTCCTGGCCTGCCTTTTCCTTTTATCAGTACTTTTGCAACAGTCTCTGAGCATGCTTGTCTTCCTCATCTCTTCTATCATAACTTGAGCCCAGTGTCCTCTGTGTTCATTTGTCATGCCTTTGTTGAGTGGCCTGTCTGCCTCTCAACAAATTGTCTGCCTCTCATATTAGACTTGCATCCCTGTGGCTGACTTGGCTTTCTATTCCGACGTCCGTATCCCAATATCCAGCTACCCAGTAGCTGTTTCTACCTCCAGGGCTCACAGTCACCTTCATCTCAGTACATGCAAAAATTTACTAATTCCTTGAATTTCCCAAACCTACACCTTCTCTTCCCTGTCTCAGCTACTGGTTCTACCAGCCACATAATCTTCCAAGGAAAAGACATTATGCCATCCTAAACTCTCCAAAGCCCACATCTGGGCATTGGCTGGGTTTTGGTTCCTTGCTGTCATATCCATTCTCTCTCCTTAGGTGCATGCTCAGCCTTACCATCTCTTCCTGGACTTGCAGTCTTCTGATGAGCTTCCCTGCCCATGGCTTGCTTCTCATTCCAACAGAATGATGTATCTGAAATACAAATCATGTTATTCTCCTGCTTATTGTTTGAAAAGCGCCCCGTCAGTGGCAGGTTCAAGTCCAAGCTTCCAGCTTGTCGTCCAAGGTCTTTCATGATCTATCGCTTGCCTACCTTTCCCCTCTTAGCAAACAGTTGTCTCTTATTTTGGTGTCTTCATTATCATTCTAGCTGCTGCCTCCTCAGTTTGGAACTTTATAGCTTTTACCTATTTTATCTCTATAAGCTCTTCATTGGTCTCACTGCTCTGTCTCTCACTCCTCCACTCAGCATCCCCGGAATGTCTTTCTTGTCATGAACTCCCCTATTCAAAGATTCATACCTTAAGCATTTAATATCAGGTTCTGAATGTTTATCTCAACCTGACTCCTGATCCAGTCAGTATCATGGAATTCAATCTTTCGGGCATTTATAGTTTTACTACCTGCCAGCATCTTGCAGTATTGAGCCCGGACAGAGAGTCGATCCTACTTTCTCTTATAGGAAAATTTGACCTTACTTTATATCCTGTTTTATGTTCGCTACGGTCATGTCTGCCAACCTGAAGTGCTGTCAACCTGTTCCATGCAAGAGGTCTAGGAATTTACAAACTGTTCTTTGATTATGCCAGTAATCCAGGAAGTCATTATATTTCAAATACAACATTTTTGACAGTTGAAAAAGAACCTCATTTCCTCCTTAATTCTGACATTGGAAATTTAGTTTTGATTTTCTGATGCTTAAAACTTCCCGTGCTTCAGTTTTTCCTTTTATGAATGTTTTATCACATTTACCATCCCCCTAATTAGGGTAGACATAATTACCATAATTAGGTCTAGTCCCAGACAGTGGCTAGAATGTCTGGGTAGTGCTGTGAAGATGTGGAGAGGAAGTGCATGTCACCAAATGTAAGATGTATGACATTGGGAGCAATTAGTCACTTTCACATTCCTAATTCCCACAAGGCAGAAAGTTACAGAAATGGAAAGCAAGAGTAGTGTCCTCTTTCTATCGTGAGCACTGCACATCTTGATGGCAGGCTCCTCAGCCTGTAGGAAGTCTCTCCTTACAGGAGATTAGTGTTTGGCAGGGTTCTGATTTGCATGTTTGAGTTCGTTTGTAGAAAGTTGACCTTTGACATAGGAAGTCTTTCTATATAGCCTCCATACTTAGGATTTTCTTCAACAAGTATAAAGTGGGACCAGCTGCAGGGAGAGCATCATGCCCATTTTCCTTCCGACTGGAAATTGAACTGTTGATTTATACGTCTTTAAGGTGTTGGGTTGTAAGTGAGATGATGTCTCCTACTGGGAACCATAATGATACTTGAAATCAGCAAAACTGAGAGATCAGAATTTTCTCAGGACTGGAACCTAGGATCTACACTTTATTTTTTATAGTCTAACACACTTAACGCTTCTTATTCTTGGTGCCATAAAGTTCATAAAAGGCACAGTTACAAAATTTAGGAACCAATAGTTTGCTGTCAGTTTTGTAGCTTTAGTTCTTCAGGATACACCAATATTTACGTTTCCTGAAGTTCTTGTTTCTCAAAGGAGCTTTTTCACCATTCAAAGACAATAATTGAAGTAATAACTTTTTCCGTCTTTTTTTTTTTTTTTTTTTTGAGTTGGAGTCTCACTTTGTCGCCCAGACTGGAGTGCAGTGGCCGGGAGCGGAACTACAGGTGCCCACTACCACGCCTGGCTAGTTTTTGATTTATTGTAGAGATGAGGTCTCGCCAGTTTCCCAGGCGGGTCTTGAACCCGCGGGCTCAGACAATCCACTCACCTCAACCTCCCAAAGGCGCGGGATTATAGGCTGAGCCACCGAACCCGGCAACTTTTACCTTCTTAATATATTTTATTTTAAATATGTCAAGTTGGTTCTGGTTATTTTTAATTTATTACTTAGTTTTTTTTTTTTCCTTATTAACTTTTAGTTTTATTTATTCTCCTTTATTAACTCTTCTTTGTTTTAAACATATGAGCCTGGGGATTAAAACAATTTTTTTAATGATCTGAAGTGTAGCAGTACTACTTACTACAGTATCTTATAGTGCAACATTATATGCTTATTTTTTATAATAAAATTAGTAGTTTTCTTGCTTTATAGTAGCTACTGTAAATTCTGTGATATTGAATCTCATATGTATTGAAAATATGTTTAAAAAATCTTTTTAAGGTTTTTAGTGCCATATAGTTATAATAAAGTAGAAGAAAATGGTTTCAGCAGGTACTTGTATACCCAGACTAAAATGCATAAGGTACGTATTTATTTGACTTCTCATTGATGAAAATACTTTTTTCTTTTCTTTTTTTTTTAAGTTGGAGTCTCACTCCATTGCCCAGACTGGAGTGCAGTGGCATGTTCATGGCCACCCCAGCATTGACCTGCTGGGGTCCGGCAATCCTGCCTCAGCCTTCCAAGTAGCTGGAGCTATAGGTACATGGTACCGCACCCGGCTAATTTTTTTATTTATTGTAGAGACGAGATCTCGCCAGGTTGCCCGGGCTGGTCTCAAACCCGTGGGCTCTGGCAATCCACTAGCCTCGGCCTCCCAAAGTGCTGGGATTGCAGGCTGAGCCACCAAGCCCAGCCGAAAATACTTTTTTCTAGCTTTGCAAATCATGCTTAAAAAGAGATGTGGAATTGCACAGAGAGCCCAGGGAGTATTGGAGTCTCCAGTTCCATGTGCTGCATTTGTGTTTCTCAATCTGTGGCTACCCTCATGTGAAATGTCTGTAAAGTGTGATATTTAGGAGTTATCTTCATATGCAGAGTTTACCATCATTCCAGTGCAGCAGACCTCAAGCATGTTGTTACCATTCTGTGATCTGATTAGCTGAAATGTTGAAGTGTGCAGATAATTTCCTTTAATAAGATAGAATAGATCGATGTCAGTCTCTCAATTGTGTGTTTGTGTGTGTGTGTTTGAGTCAGGATCTCATTCTGCTGTCCAGGTTGGAGTGCAGTGACACAATCACGGTTCACTGTAGCCTTGACCTCCTGGGCTCAGGCAATCCTTCTGCCTCAGCCTCCTGAATAGCTGGGCCTACAACCACGTGCCACCATGCCTGGCTTATTTATTTATTTTATATGTTTTTGTAGAGATGGTCTTGCCATGCTACCCAGGCTGGTCTTGAACTCCTGGGCTCAAGCAATCCTCCTGCCTTGGCCCCTGAAAGTACTGGAATTAGAGGCATGAGCTACTGTGCCTGGCCTCAGTTATGTTTTGCTGTGGTTTTTTTTTTTTGAGTGGGAAAGAAAGAGATTGAGTTGCAGTTAGAGTTCCAGGAATTGACTTATTCCAGAGTTTGCCCATGGGAATGTGTCAGATATGAAATTATCGCCCATGACATATGTCTTGGTGGAAACAGGTTGACTGTCTTGGTGGAAACAGGTTGATTTTTTTTTTTTGCCATAAACCTGGACTAAGTCTATATCGTGGTTGTCTTAGAGCATTCATTGCTCATTCTATTTTAAAGGATTTCCCAAAAAAGGAGGCCGCACTATTTCTATAAAACAGCGATGGGCTGTGGTAGAGGTAGAGGCTGAGAGTTTTTTTAAGTGCTTCCTGAAGATTTTGGCACAGTACTCTCCACTTCCCTTACCACTTCCCTTACCAGAAGTTACAGGCTTGGAAAATGCTGCTGCTGTAGTTAGCCGGGGTAGATTTTGAGAAAGTGTCATATTCCTTAAGTATACTCTTTTTTTTTTTTTTTTTTTTTGAGTTGGAGTCTCACACTGTCACTTAGGTTGGAGTGCAGTGGCATGCTCACGGATACCGCAGTCTCTATCTGCTGGGCTCTGGCGATCCTTCTGCCTTTGCCTTTCAGGTTGCTGGAACTACAGGCGCACATCATCATGCCCTGCTAATTTTTTTGATTTATTGTAGAGGTAAGTTGGGCCAAGTTGCCCAGGTTAGTCTTGAACTCGCGGGCTCAGGCAGTCCTCTCACCTCTGCCTCCCAAAGTGCTGGGATTAGAGGCGTGAGCCACCATGCCTGGTCCTTAAATGTATTCTCTTGATAAAATGATTGAGAGCCACCTTTACAAGGTCTGTTGGTGAATTATTAGGATGTTGGTTCAGTCAAATGTGGCCTGAGGTTTTTGGACCAGTTCTTGATTTCAGATCATGCTTTCTGATTTTTGGTTAAAAAAATATAGTCTTAGGTCCATACCTGTGTATTTATTTATTTGTTTACTTGTTTATTTATTTATTTTTTGAGTTGGAGTCTCACTCTGTTGCCCAGGCTGGAGTACAGTGGCACACTCACAGCCATCCCAGTATTGACCTGCTGGACTCTGGCAAGGCCACTTCAACCTTCCAAGTAGCTGGAAGTACAGGTGTGTGCTACCACGCCTGGCTAATTTTTTTATTTGATTGTAGAAATGAGGTCTTACCAAGTTGCCTGGGCCAGTCTTGAACTCCCAGACTAAGGCAATCGACTTGCCTTGGCCTTCGAAAGTGCTGGGATTACAGGCTGAGCCACCCGGCCTACTTGTGTATTTATTAATGCCAAATTTATAATCCAGAAATTTTAATCAGAAGAAAGACTAAAACAGTGATGCAGAAATTGTTTAACAAAAACAGGGATAAGTAAACAGATAAAAATGAGTAAGCATAACTTATGGTTACTTTCTTGATTTTAATAAAAACATTTTTTGTTAATTAAACTGTAGATTTTAAAAAGTGATAAGATTGATGAGATGAAATTGCACATTAGTAATAGTCATTCAAGGTATGAATTACAAATTCTTCTGTGTTGTAGGTGCTCATTGATTTTAAATCTTCAGCTCTGTAGCTCTTTATATTGTCTTCAAATGAAGATGATGGAGAATGTCCTGCGGCGCTTGATTTTCTTCTCTTATAAATGAGCTTCCTTGGGTCATTAGATATTGGGGTTCAGGTGTGCAAAAGGCTTGGTAACATATGGTCTGTCCCCAGATGCCCTAATTGAGTTCAAAACTTTCCCCAAGAGGGTTGCTTTACGTTATTTAAATGATGTGTTTCATGTGCAACAAAAAGTCATAAAAGGAAAAAATAAATAAATATATACTTTCAAGATACACTGCAAATTGTACAGTGTACATTACACTAATTTTTGTTTAGTTATTAGAGGAAAAAATATTAAAACCCCAGTGACCGCAGTGCTGGATGACTGTCTTCCGCATTCCCTTTATTTCTCTCACTATTTCCTCTATTTGAATATTTTTTTCAGGTAATATGGGCAGATTGAACTCACCCTGGAATTTTTCAGTTCCAGAACTTTTCTTTATTTCAATATATACTTCAACATAATTACTTCTCTTAATAACCGATATTGAAGTTATTTTTTTAAGAGAATTATGTTGACTGTAGAAAATGTATAAAATATGAAAAAGGCATAATAATTTCAGTGTTAAGTGCAAAGTGCCATTATATAATCGTGTGTGGTCTCAGTTTTGTAAGCTTTAAGTATCCTCTGCCTGTGGAAAAACATCTGTAAAAAGGAAATCAACAAAAGGATGATATGGAAATTGAGATTCTTTGAAGGTATGACTTGCTCAGAGTCCTTCAGCTGGGAAGTGGTTTAATTCAGGACTCCAGCTTATTCTCTCTGCCTCCAGAGTATATGTGCTTACCATTTTATTAGTCTGTCTGCTGGGAGAAGGGAGAAAAGGAAGAAATACCACACAGGTGCTGTGGTGCGGTGTGCAGCTTCTTAGACACTGAAGGAACTCATGCTACTACAAAGGAGAAGCTGATGTTTGTCGTAATTCTAGCAGGTGAGCTGTTTTTTCCTAATAAGAAATAACAGTAAGTGAAACTAACATTATAAAGCTGAATTATGCCCATTTTACAGAGAGGAAACTAAGGTCCAGGGAGATTAAAGAATTATGTAAATTTAAAGTGTTGCTGAAGAGAGCATGGTTGGTTGGTTTTTGTGCGGTCAAGGAGTTTCTTTTCTAAACTATTCTTTACATTTTAGATTTCAGTTTCAAGATTACGTTAAAATTGTGATTGTGTTGCCATTTTTATCTGTGTTTAAGTGGGAATTGGGTGGATAGTTGGGTGAGATGTAAATGTGGTCTTTCCAGTTGTAATTTGTTTAGTAAACATTTCTGCCTGAACATGGAGGTTCTGCTGACAGTGAAGGCTTCGGAAGGTTCACTGCTAGGCGAGGTACCATGGACCCCCTACATGAACTGTAGACTGTCTTGGCCCGGGAACATCGAGAGAAGGATGCTGGCATGTGTTTTGAGTGGTATGTTCAGACAAGGGTTTCAGAACATCTTTCATGGAAGTAAATTGCCTTAGTTGAACAAACAAAATGGTTAATATTGAACAGGAAATGTTGTGTAATAGTTTTTTTTTTCTCTGAATTCGAAACACCTGACTTATTAGCTTGTACATGTGAAGCCACTCTAGCTTCATTTTTAGTTCATATTGTGACTGCTAAAATCTTTGTGAAGGATACAGATATAGAGGAAACAGGCAGATCTTTTGATTTCATTTACTTATTTATTATTACTGCTTTTTGAATCGGAGTCTCACTCAGACTGGAATGCAGTGGTACAATCACCACAGCCTCAAACTCCTGGGCTCAAACAGTCCTCTCACCTCAGCTTCCCAAAGAGCTAGAACTACAGGCGTGTGCCACCACACACAGGTAATTTTTAAAATTGTTTTATTTTGTAGAGATGAGGTCTCACGAGATTGCCCAGGCTGGTCTTGAACTCCTGGGTTCAGGCAATTCTCTTACCTCCGCCTCCGTCTTGGTAGGGAAGAGGAAAAACTTGAGATGGTCTTGGGTTGAAACACTGAATAGTTTGTTGCCCAGACTGGAGTACAGTAGCACGCTTACAGCCACTACAGGCTCCTTCTGCCTCAGCCTTCCAAGTTGCTGGAACTTGCGGTGCGTGCCACCATACCCAGCTAATTTTTTGGATTTATTGTTAAGATAAGGTCTCACCAACCTGCCCAGGCTGGTTTAGAATCCCTGGGCTCAGGCAGTCCTTTTATCTCCTCCTTCCTGAAGCATTGGGGTTACAGGTGTGAGCCACTGGGCCCAGCCCTGTATTCTTTTTATTGGTAGAGTGGGTGCTGAAAAAAGTTAAAGGCCAATTTTTCCTTTCTCATTTTTTCCTCCTCATCAATGCTTCGGATATCACTGTGGTTGCTCAATCCCCCGCCTCCTTTTTTTTTTTTTTTTTCCCAAGGAAAGATAAATTTATTAAGGGAAAGACATGTTGTGAAGGGCACCAAAGGCAGGACAATAGTGACAGTGCCTGCTGCCCCCCTTTTTTTTTTTCCTGAAAATTGCTTGGTTTTGGTGGGGACAGGTAACTCCATCTTGTCTGAAGCAAACAATTGTCTGCTGTTGGGCTTCCTATACCCTGAACCCTTTCTTGGCCTGGGCACTGGGTAGTAAGTTTATTGAACTTTTGTTGCTCAGGCTATCCTTCCACAATACTCTCTGGTGCGTGACTGGTACAGGCAAGGAAAGGAGAAAGCGGAGGTTACGGGCGGAAGATGGAGGTGTTTTCTAATGACTGGCCTGTTCTCTTGTTAGAGAGCTGAACTAGGACTCCTAAGAAAGGATGTGGCCTTCCTCAGGCCTCCATGGTATTTCCTGGACCAATTCTGGAAGGTCTTTCACGTTGTCTGATTTGCTTTATCTTCTTCTACCGTCAGTTTGAGTTGGGAAGATTTGAGGACACACAGAAAAAGTGATTTTAGATTCTTCTGTGGTACCATTTGGACTCAGAAGTAGGAGATTTTCTGCTTTCTTAGTGGTTTTTTTTGTGTCTCTTTGATAAGAAGGAGCAGGGAAGTGAAAATCTCAAGGGCACAGAATCAGTTTTCCGGTCACCAGGCTCATTAAGTTAATATTTACTTTTAAAATGAATGTATTTGCCAGTCCTTCCTGCCGTTGTTTGGGAAGCATTAACCTACATTGGAGAGCCTCTAACTAGTTTCCACAGCCATGGGCACTTCACCTCTGAGGCCAGTGGCTTGTGAGACGTGCTGATCCCAGTCGTGACGTCTATTTCTTTCACTTCAAAAAAATATCTTGAGGGTAAAAGAAGGGAAAGAAATGAAGTGAAGTCAGCGTTTCCTGTTTCTCTGTGTCTGCTGTTCAATCTGGATTAAATGATATTTAACATTCCTAGTGCTTTCAAATGTATTTCATGTAACAGTTGACACATAAGGGGCTTCAGAAAACTGAACTTTTTTTTTTTTGAGTTGGAGTCTCAGTCTATATCTCCCAGGTTGGAGTGCAGTGACATATTCATGGCTACCGCAGCCTCTACCTGCTGGGCTCAGGCAATCCTTCTGCCTTAGCCTTCCAAATAGCTGGAACTACAGGCGTATGCCACCATGCCTGGCTGATTTTTCTTGATATATTATAGAGATGAGGTCTCAAACCCCTAGGCTCAGGCAATCATCTTGCCTCCGATACCCGAAGTGCTGGGATTACAGGGGTGAGCCACCATGCCCGACCGAAAACTGGACATTTAAATACAAGATACAGCCTGAAAACCCATTTGGAAACTGCTTATGTTTTTATTGTTATTAATTATAATAGTGTTACCTTTTTGCCTTATAAAGTAACATCTGTTCATTAATGGAAAACAGAAAAATGAGAAGTTTAGAATTTTATATTTCATAGAAAGTTTTCTTTCAGTATTTTAAAAATATCTTTTTTAGTTTACGGTTTTTTCCCCTCCATGCAAGAACATGATGTGCCCCACTGCTGGGTGAGATGGTGACTCACATCTGTAACCAGCACTTTGGGAGGCCAAGGCAGGAGCCAAGGAGTTTGAGACCAGCCTAGGCAATATAGTGAAACCTCGTCCCAACAAAAAATCGAAAATTAGCTGGTGTGGTGGTGCATGCCGGTAGTCCCAGCTACTCAGGAGGCTGAAGCTGAAGGATCACCTGAGTCTAGGAGGTTGAGGCTGCGCTGAGTTATGAGATTACTGCACTGTAACCTGGGTAACAGAATGAAACCCCAACTCAAAAACAAAAGATAAAATAAAATAAATACCTCTCCATAAAGTACATATTGTAGTTTTCTTAATCTTTGTGACTTGCCTGTTTTCTTCTGCCAGTAAGGTTCTTTTGAGACATCTTTTAAAAAATAATCCCTAATTAAGAATGAGAATCAGGCCAGGCATGGTGGCTCATGCCTATAATCCCAGCACTTCGGGAAGTCAAGGTGAGAGGACTGCCTGAGCTCATGGGTTTGAGACCAGCCTGGGCAACTTGGTGGGATCTCATCTCTACAATAAATAAAAAAAACCAGCCGGCCGTGATGGCGCATGCCTGTAGTTCCAGCTACTGGGAAGGCTGAGGCGGAAGGATCACCTGAACCAAGCAGGTTGAGGCTGCGGTGCCCTTCAGCCTCGGTGATAGAGTGAGATTCCAACTAAAAAAAAAAAAATGAATGAGAATAAATTTTTCTTCTTTTTAATCTTATAGGTTTTTATAAATGTATTCTGTATGTCATCTCCAAATGATTTATAAATCTCTAGCATTCCATAAAATGATTGATTCAGTATTTTTTTCTATTGATACTTGTCAGTTCCTAAATGAAAGCTGATATTTCTCTTTGGGTCTCAGGTGATTATTTTTTCAATATAAAAATATTAATGAACATAAAATATTGATTATTTAAAGTTATCTACATATTTAGTAACCAAAGGGACCTCTGATACTTTTTATAGTAAGTTTTGTTGGTGGGGTTTTTTAAGCTTGCCATCTTAAAGAGCTGTCTATATTATGTTTAATTATTTGAAGGCTGTTTTGAAGAATTTTAAAATTTATACCGAAAGAAAAAACAGAGATGTGAGTTAATTCATTATCTAGTCGACATCCCTTTGCTTTTAAATGTATGTATATTAAGTATTTCTGTCCTGTAAACCACCAGTACATCCAGCAAGATGCTGCAGTTAGTGTAGGGTATTTTTGTCTAGTTGGAAACTTGAGAAATATTTATGAACTTTTAGCAGGACATCTACCGTTTCGAGGGTCAGTCAAGCACGATGAGTCATAGGAATTATTAATTCAGCAATTGCTTGGGCTGGCTGTTTTTCTTTGTGATTTCTTGTGTTTGTGATCAATTGGCACTGGCATGTAAGGGGCAGCCACGAAACTGCTCCTGATATGACTGTGTGCGCCCTCCAAGGGCTCCTGAGCTCTCTCAGCAGCTGGGTAGTGAGGGCAGCACACGAGCAGGGGCATTGAGGTCTTGTTTCTCCCTTCTTCCATTCATGCCCTCATGGCCCCTCTTCTGCAGTATGTGTTCTACCTGCTCGTGGCTTCCTCCTTTTTGGTATCTGCACCTTGAGCATCCTCATCCCACCTGGCAAGCTTGCCGTAAAACTGATAAGAGGGTGTTTGTCATTCCTCGAAAGGGTCTTGGCACCGAGCAGGCGGCAGCCTGTCATAGAGCTGGGTTTTCCCTCACATCTCTGAGCATCTCTGAGGGGCGCATGGCAACTCATGGCTTTATGGTGGGACACACGTGATCTAATTTTAGGAGACTTTTTATTTTAAAGAGGGGAAACTGAGATTGTAAAATTTGGGTTTCCTCTTGTGGCTGCCCACCTCCACTGCGGTGGCCTTGTCATGACCGTGTGCTGACTAAATCTGGCAGAGAGGAATGTTTACTGGTGGGGTTTGTATGTCAGGTGGCTTTTGGTGGATGGGATTTGACATCCTACGAGGCAGTCGGGAGCTCTGTATTGTTAGCACTGTTGACTGATGTTTTAGGAGGAAGCAGCATTCATGTATATCACATCTACAGTGTGCATCCCACATGAATTTCCAGAAAATCTGTAATGATGACTCTAGGTGTAGCAGGAGAAAGACTCTTCCTGTGATTTTTTTTTTTTTTTTTTTTTGAGTCAGAGTCTCACTCTGTCGCCTAGGCTGGAGTACAGTGTCAGACTCACAGCCACTGCAGCCTCAACCTGCTGGGCTCAGGTGATCCTTCTGTTTCAACCTTCAAAGTAGCTAGTACTATAGGCGTGTGTCACCACACTTGGCTAATTTTTTTGATTTTCTGTAGAGATGAAGTCTCATCAAGTTGCCCAGTCTGGTCTCGAACCCCTGGGCTCAGGCAGTCAGTCCTCTAGCCTCTACCTCCCAAAGTGCTGGAATTACAGGTGTGAGCCACTGCACCCAGCTTCTATGCTTCTTATTTTGGGGTTGGTGCCTCCATGGCAGGCTCTCCTGGTTGTACTCGGTTCTCTTTTTTAATTACCCACATTTCTACTGGGACATAGTCATTGTCTGGCAAGGGAAGTCCCCTGTGTCCCTGTTCCATGTGTCCTGTGTTCATGTGTTGAATAATCGGGGCATTTTCCCCATCAGAACATTTTCCCTTTGTAGGCACTTGTTATCAAAGTCTTGGGACATATTGTCCGAGCAGATGTTCACGTCCTTAAAGTCATCTCTTATTTTCTGTACAAGAGTGTGAGGTTTCTGAGGGCAGAGACAGTCGCATTGTCTTTTTCACCTATTGGTTGCTGAGTAAATGCTGTTTGAGAAAATAAACAGACAGTACTTGTGGAATTTTTTTCCCCATGATTCACACATTTCTCTTTCTTTCTTTCTTCCTTTCAGAATGCCATAGGAATCCCCCACTCACTTATTCACAGGGATGAGGATTATCTTAAACGTTTTCTCCTTATATACCTCCTTGAATTTTCCCAATATTATCTCTATTTTTACAGATGGGGAATTGAAAGTTTGGATAAGTTAAGCAACCAACACAGGGTCGCAGGGCTAGTGAAACTTCAGAACTGGGGGTGACCCAGATGGGCCCTCACAGCAGATACAGTAGCAGTTGGAGAGACCAGCTGGGTTGTTGACCTTCTAGAGGGAACACTGGAAGTTCCTTGCATTAGAAGGAGCTGTGTGACTTAAGTTGTAAGTTAATGCTCAGAGTGTATGCTGTGGGACTGATTGAGAAACAGTGCAGTGAAATGCTGCAAACAAATGGATTTTCCTGCCAAGAGTCAGTGCTTACCAGTAATCTTGGGGAACTTTCCTGAAGGAGCTGGACTCTTTCTCGCCCAATTTAGAAGTACAGGCCAGAGGTCCTGTACTGTCAATAAATCAGTGCCTACTTTTTGTCCCTATTTGTGTGGAACTGACAATTTGGAATATTCTTGGCACATTTAAAATATGTAAAATGACTATTCACTTGTGTGGCAGTAAATGTGCATGTTGTCTTCTTGAGCTTGTTTTCTGTCCTTTTCTGGAAGTTTGTAGAACTGTCAGTCCAGCATGGTGACCTTTCCCTGAAGTCCCGTCTTGTAATTGGGTGAAAAAGTGTTGATCTCTGAGCATATATCTTGGGACTAATTCTTTTTGTAACTTTGGTTTTTCTTTTTCATTCTCAGGATATGTAAAAATTAAACATTTGAGATTGTCATTAGTGTATTAGGTTTTTATATGGGGTTATCACTCCTCTAAGGGGGTGTGGGGTTGTGAGGCAATAACTACTAACCTTACTGATGACTTGGGACATGTATTATCCTTACTCCAGACAGCCTAAGCAAAGACTGCCCTCACTGTTTTTACTGAAAGTTCTTCCTGTCATTCTGGGTAATTTATACTGTTTATTTATTTACCTTGTGTAAGGAAATTACTTCTTTACTGTCCTATCTTATCTTAAATCAAAGTTTTCCACCCAGGACACTTAGGACACTTACTTAAATTGTATTGTGTCAGACCGCGTGTGTTTTCTTTTTTTAAACTTCCTGAGTTTTTGTCCCATTTCTACTCTTTCCCTGTATTTATGACTATTGTGTAATGATTATTCATAGTTTTCATTTTTAATGTAGTTGCCTGCCGTTTGTCAAATTTCAGGCTTTCTTGTATGTGTGTGTGTGTGTGTGTGTATATATATATATATATATATATATAATATATATATTTTTTTTTTTAGTTGGAGTCTCACTCTTTCGCCCAGGCTGGAGTGCAATGGCACGCTCACAGCCACCGCAGCCTTGACCTGCTGGGCTCAGGCGATCCTTCCACCTCAGCCTTCCAAGTAGCTGGAAGTACAGGCACCTGCCACCATGCCCAGCTCCTTTTTTTTTTAATTGTAGAGACAAGTTCTGACCAAGTTGCCCAGTCTGGTGTCGAACCCCTGGGCTCAGGCAGTCGTCTCAGCTCTGCCTCCCAAAGTGCTGGGATTACAAGCGTGAGCTCCTGTGTCCAGCTTATATATATATTTAAAATTATTTTTTAAAAAAATTTTCTTGTCTTTGTCTTCTGCAATTTTTTTTTCTTCTAGAGTTTGTGATCTTGTGTTTCTCGTCTGACTGACCCATGTGTAGATCTAAAATTGCACAGTGCAGGGTGTCAAAAAGGGATTTCTGCTGTGGACTGAAAACAGAGTGGACCTGTGCCCTTCTGAGAGTGTATCTTGACCACATGGATACCAATAATTAGACGTCTTTTGTCTTAAGACATAGGCAGCTGTTTATCTAGTTGAATTTGGAGATCTTAGTTATTTTGCACTTTTTAAAAGACTGTGCTCTGAGAGGTGCATCTCTTTGACAAGACTGATAGCAGACTCACTCACTGACATGACAATAGATTGAAACAAAGAAGGAAAAAGAAAATAGGGCTGAAGGGGGAAATCTGAAGTGTTATGAACATTAGATTTTAAAGTATTAGGTTTGTTTTCTTACTTTTTTCAGTTTATTAAAAAAGGTACTTAAGCATTTAAGCGATTTTAAGGTAAAGTTTCCACCATCTCACACTTGATGAGAAAGCCTAGCAATTAGCACTCCCGGTGAGCGTCCTCAGCCCTCCCCTGGGAGAGGCGATTAAGAGGTCTTTGCAGTGGGGAAGCCTTCCTGGAGGCTTCAGGACTTTTATTTAAATCAGTGCTTATTATCTCTCACTGTTGTTTAAAAACACAGCTCCTGAACAGTAAATGATTCCATTGATGATTTCATCTGGAAGCATGAGTTGCTGGGTATGTGGGACTGGTGGGGCAGACTGCTGCCGCCTTCCTCAGTTACCATCAGGGGCCCTGAAACACCTTTGCATGCTGGCTGTTATCAGGCAAGAGTGTCATTGTACATTTCTAACAATTTACAGAGCTTCATGGTTTACAAAACACTTTTACATGTTCCTCCATGAATTCCTGAGCAGCCCTGGGACATGGTGGACACCTCTGTTTTGTACAGGAGGCAGTTGTACTCAGAGAAGGCGAGTGCGGTGCCCCAGGCCACCATTTTCTGTTCTCATAGTGGAGCTTTGTTTGAAACCTGGGTCTCCTCCCTTCTCATCCACACCCCATTCTGCTTCACCTGAAAAAGTTAGGATGTGTGGACATTGCATTCAACAGCAGGTTAGCTATGTGGCCTAGAAACCCAAGTAATGTGGGTTTCAGAATAATAGGATTTTTTTCAGTATTATAACAGTAGTGACAAGTAGTAAGTGTCACTAATTGTTTACTCAAATGCATTTTTTTTGTGTTCTGTGTTTCTGTGTTCCAGACTAATACCCTAATATTTAATAGTCCTATTTTGTATTTTTTTTTTTTTTTGAGTTGGAGTCTCATTCCGTTGCCCAGGTTGAGTGCAGTGGCATGCATGCTCACGGCCACCCCACTGTTGACCTCCTGGGCTCCGGTGATCCTTCCACCTAGCCTACCAAGTAGCTGGAACGACAGGCACGGGCCACCACACCCAGCTAATTTTTTATTTGTTGTAGAGACGAGGTCTCACCAAGTTGCCTGGGCTGATCTCGAATCCGCGGGCTCAGGCAGTTCACTCGCCTTGACCTCCCAAAGAGCTGGGATGAGTCCAGCCCCTAGTTTTGTATTCTTTAGATGCTTCAAGAGCCAACAGCTCTAACTGGTGGGAGTATTGGCAGATTGGCTAAGAAGAAAGAAGTGGCTAGCAACCATCCCCTTGAGAATAGGAGAAAATAAGATACTCTGGTAGCATTGCAAGCTGGGGCACAGAATTGGTGATAACAGGAAACTGCTTGTTAAAAGGATTAACGTGAGATATGGGTTTGAGACTGCCCACAACCGAGTTAGCTTTGTTACCAGGAACAGCTGCTGAATCGGCCTGAGCTTCAGCATCCTCATCTGTGAGTGAAGGCTGTGAGGTGGTCTCATAGGTCATAGGGCGAGAAGTCAGTGCGGGAGCAGGCTGCCTGGTGTCATAAACCCTCAGTCATAGCCAAGCTCCAATACTCCTTGGCTGTGTGACACTTAGCATCTTTATGCCTTGGCAGCCTCATCTCAAACAGGGGGATTATCCTAATACTTAGCTCACAGGGTTGACAAGCTCACAGAAGTTTTCAATATGTAAAACACTTAGAATAGTGAGTGCTCACAGTACATTGCCTACATATTGAAAGTTAGTTGTAGCTGAGCTCGGTGGCTCTGCCTGTAATCCTGTGCCTTGGGAGGCTGAGGTGAGTGGATTGCCTGAACCCGCGGGTTTGAGACCCGCCTGGGCAACTTGGCGAAACCTCATCTCTACAATAAATCAAGAAATTAGCCGGGCGTGGTAGCGCGTGCCTGTAGTTCCAGCTACTTGGAAGGCTGAGGCAGAAGGATCGCCAGAGCCCAGCAGGTCGAGGCTGCGGTGACCGGGAGTGGCCACTGCACTCCAGTCTGGGCGACAGAGTGAGACTCCAACTCAAAAAAAAAAAAAATTAGTTGTTAGCCCTAAGTGTTGGCTCAGCCTTTGTCATCCCAGCACATTGGGAGGCCAAGGCGAGTGGATTGCCTGAGCCTGGGGGGTTTGAGACCAGCCCGGGCAATTTGTTGAGACCTCGTCTCTACAATAAATAAAAAATTAGCTGGACGTGGTAGCGTGTGCCTGTAGTTCCAGCTACTTGGAAGGCTGAGGCAGAAGGATCGCCAGAGTCCATCAGGTCGATGCTGAAGTGTGCCACTGCACTCCAGCCTGGGCGACAGAGTAAGACTCTAACTCAAAAAAAAAAAAAAGTTGTTAGCCAGGCATGGTGGCACATGTCTGCAGTCCCAGCTACTCTGGAGGCTGAGGCAGAAGGATCACTTGAGCCTGGGAGATTGAGGGTGTGGTGAGCCGTGATTGTGCCACTGTACGCCAGCCAGAACGACACAGGGAGATCCCAACTTAAAAAATATATATGTATGTATAATATTTTAAAATTTGCATCAGATTTAAGTCAGTAATTATTGACTTTTTACACCTTAGACATATATTTTTTTAAATGAGATATTTTTGTGCAATTAGTTGCTTAAAATATTGTATTGTGTCATGTCTAGGAAATTCATTCTAAGCCTTTCTAAGAGAGAAGGCTTTGTGATAAAAGCCAGCTGCCCAGACATTTCCACCTCCCCACCCATCCCCCGCAGGCTGCAGTGGAGTGTTGGCAGAGGTCCAGATTTCCTAAGTGATGGGATTGTTCCCGGGCCAGGAATGAGAGGAATCTGCCCCGATTGGAGATGGCTGTAGCTGCTTTGCTTGCCTTGCACTGTCTTATTCCCAAACCAAATCTGAGTGGGCACCATTTTCCATGATTGGGGATGCTTTTTAACACTGAGCGTGGAGGTCTACTGTTTTAAAAATGGTTTCTGAATCTACTTTTAACCTGATGTGAGCTTTTCTGTTTTTCTTTGTACTGTAAGTTAATTTTATGTACTATTACAGCTCCACATGTCAATATTATCAGCCTCCAGCCCTTTCTTTCACTTTGGCATCTTTCTTGATCTGAGGCGAGTATTGAGCTCTTGGTTTCACTTCCCTATTTTCCTTAGAGGCTTTGGGAATGCTTAGTTTGAATGGCTTAGGCCGGAACACCCTGGCTGTTGTCAGTGGAATTTGTTTATCTTTCCACTCCTGCATTCCTAGACTCTGAGAGAACTGGTCATCGCTGTGATCCCACTTTGGTTTCTATCAGCTCCTCCCCTCGCCCTATTTTTATTAAATACTTATGTTTTTCTTTTCTTTGGGTGTAAATCTAGGGACCTCCATGCAGACATTATGGAAAGGGCTCTTCTCTTGCTCAGCAGTTGTTAAAATTAAAAGATCAATACTGCCAGACACTTGCCCTGTACTCTTTTTTATTTGGCACCTCCAAATACATGACTTTTGCAGTTATTCTCTAGGATTGGGATCTAGCTATATAATTTTCTTAAACTTAAGGTTGGCACATATATAATTCTCATGAGTTTTTGGCCAGCTCTGTTCATTAGATACATAATGCAAGCGGCATGTAATTAAAATGCTTCTAGTAGTCACATTAAAAGTAAAAGAAACAGATGACTTGACTTCTATTATATTTTCAAAACCCAATACATCCAAAACATTATAATTTGGACATGCAATCAGCATAAAACTTATTGTTGAGATGTATTGCTCTTTTTTGTATTGTTTTAAAAAATCTGCTTGTATATTTTATGCTTGTTAAACATCTCAGTTTGGACTAGCCACATTTCAGGTGCTCTGTAGCCACATGTGATTAGTGGCTACTTTACTGGTCAGCACAGTTCTTTATATAACTTTTTATCTCTCTAGAAAGGCATTGTATCCTACTGGCAATTATTTTCCCATCAGAGTGGCCTAGAAAAGAGTCATGAATCTGAGTGTTAAGTCAGAATCCTAGCAGGGACTACAAAATGTTAGGACTGACCAGATGGGGTATTTGGGTAGGTCAGATCTAGGGGGTTGGGGTCTACGATCCAGTGCCACGCGAAAGGTGCAAAGAATTGCACAGAAGTTAGATTGGAAAATATAGTTTATTTAGAAAGTCAATTACCAGGAGGGGGGAGATTTGCTTGAAATTGAGATTGATTCACCTCCCCAAGGTAGGAGAGGGGACCAAAGCTTAGGAAAACATGGTGGCCATAGCTCCAAAAGCCACATGACTAGACCAGACTTTAGCAAAGCAATGGCAGATGGCTGCTTGAGGTTGAATGCTTTGATGGGGGCAGTTTGTTAAGGTGATTGGGTGGTGATCTGTTTCACATCATCAGGAAGGGGACAGGTAAGCACAGGTACTGATGTCAGGTGATAGACTAGGCAGATGGGTGGGTTAGTCATATGACCGCTGCCTTATTGATAGGGTCTGCCTTTGTCTTGTAGGGTTGATTGGGTTATCATCTTATGGGTAGAAGTAAATACTTAGAATAGAAAAGCTAATTAGTACAAAACAAGCTGGGGAGGGGTTGTAAAACAATTAGATCGATAGCTATTATATCGATAGCTACCTCCGAGGAACTGGTTCTGTCCTTGATTAGAGGGCAAGTTAGGTAATGCAAGAGAATATGACAGAACTAGGCAGTGTTAAAATGGCTGTTCTTTGAGTATATCAACTCCGTCTTATGTCCTTTTACTGGGCCTCGTGTCTTTGCTCATAATTAAAACATATCTAGAGAGATTTTCTTTGTTAGAAAAACTGTGGGATAAAAGATCCCAAAATATGATTCAACTGTGGTGTATGTCAAGTCACCTAAACTCTAGGCTGACTTTTTGACTGCTAGTGATACAAAGTTGCTTTGTCTTGTGGCAGGAGTAACAGTCAGGACAAGACCCAGCATTTGGGACAGTCCCTGGATGCATTCTCCCACATAGGTACTGTGGAACTCAGTTTTATGCTCCTGAAGTTTATTGCAAAGCTGTTAATGCTGTTTGTTTATGATTGGCACTTAATTGTTTTTTTCTTCCCAGTTTCTTTCTAAAGGACTAAGGTTGAAATCTCCTGAAAGAAGACTTTTAGGACGGGAACTTGTCTGCTTTCTGTTTTGTCTTGTTGCATGTTGATATTTCTGGGATCCCTCAATTACTGTCTTTGGGAAAATGTATATCAAGTGTTAAATGTCATTACTGAGTCTTTATTGTAGATAGTTTTGGTTGAATTTTAACCATTGAGGGTCCTTATGATCTATTCTACGACAGTGCCTCTCAAACTTTAATGTGAATATGAATCACGTGCAATTATTGTTAAAATGAGATTTGGGTTGCACATGGTGGCTGATGCCTGTGATCCTAGCAACTTGGGAGGCTGAGGCAGGAGTATTGATTGAGGCCAGGAGTTTGAGACCAGCCTGGGCAACAAAGTGATGCTCCCTCTCTAGAGAAGTAAAAGCCTTAGCTGGTTAGCTGGGCGTGATGGTGTGTGCCTGTAGTCTCAACTACTCAGGAGGCTGAGGTGAGAGGTTGCTTAAGTTCAAGGTTACAGCAAGCTGTGCGCAACTGCATTCCAGCCTGGGTGACAGAGTGGTCTTTAAAAAAAAAGAGAGAGAGAGATTGATTGAGAGAGATTGAGATTTGATGTAGTATAACTGAGATGAGGCCTGGAATTTTGCATTTCTCACAGACTCTCTGGTAATGCTGATTCTTCTGACTCATAGACCATACTTGGATCTTGCGTGATGGTAACGAAATGCTGATCTCTTATAAGATTTTACCAGTCTGCAGCCAGGAGACTAAAATAGGAATAATATAGTGAGATTTTCCATCATGCTAAAGGTACTCTTGTTTTATTTTATTTCTTTTTTTTTTCAGTAGCTTTAGGGAGTACACATGGTTTTTGGTTACATGGGTGCATTGTATGGGGGCAAAGACATCTGGGCTTTACATGTACCCACTACTCCTACCTGTGTACATTGTACCTGAGAGGTGATTTTTTGTCATTTCACCCCTCTCATCCTCTCCCTTCTGAGTCTCTAATGTATTTTATATATTTTTTAAAATTCAGAGATAATTTCTTTACTGTCTTCTTGTTACCATGGTGCTTATAAATGATAGTTATTAATATTTTAAAATGACCCTTCATGGCAAAATTAAAAAGCTGCCAACCCTATTTATGTCTCCAAGTTAATAGAAGAAAATGTTTTGCTGGTCCACATATTTCTTTTTTTTTTTTTTGAGTTGGAGCCTCACTCTGTCGCCCAGACTGGAGCGCAGTGGCCGCTCCCGCCCACCGCAGCCTCGACCTGCTGGGCTCCAGCGATCCTTCCGCCTCAGCCTTCCGAGTAGCTGGAACTACAGGCACGTGCTACCATGCCCGGTTAATTTTGATTTGTTGTAGAGATGAGGTCTCGCCAAGTTAATGCTGACTGTATGAAGTGGTGTGGGGACTGGTGGTAGTGGTGGTGGGGTGGTATGAATGAGTTAGAAATAGAAGTTCGTCAAGTAAATAAAAGTTGAATGTGTTTTAGCTTTCCAGGAGGAAGTTAAGCTCCTTAAGGAGTTTTGGACAGGTCTGTATTTGTGTGTTCTAGAGTGATAAACAACCAAACCTGTGAAAACTTATAGACTGGGAGGACTTGTGTGTTCCCAGTTGGCTTGGGGTGGGTCACAAAGCTCACAGGTGAAAGGGGAGTACAAGGTATGCACAGTCTGTGCCAATAAAGACTCTAGGGACTGAGTTGGGGGAGATGGTACCAGATTCCACACAGAAAGTCCCTTTAGCTAGAGTGTTGTTTATTAATTGGAACCAGAAAGATATAGGAGGCTCAGGGATAATTGGCACTGGAAAAAGGCCACCGAAGGTGAATCTACATAGGACGAAGATGAAGATTTTATGTTTAATATGCATAGAAAGTTTGATTGGGTTTTTTAGAAAATAAACTGATAATTATTAAGGGAAGGTTTTTCTCTAGTTTTTATTTGCAACTATATGCTAATTCTTAGAGAAAAATGAATTTATTGAGTTTTTTGGTGTAATTTGAACAAGTTTTATGATAATACAATATGCTATTCTTCACCTAAGCATAATCATAAGGAGGGTCCTATTTATTTTTATTTTTCCAAGGGATTATAAAAAATTCCATATACATTTCATTTTCTTTAAAAGCATCTACAAAACTGCATATCTTTTTCCTCTATAGTTATTAATAATAGAGAGGATCCGAGATCTTCATTTTCTCTGGTCTTGTTTATGACTTAATTTCCAAAATTACTCTTATTGGTCTCATGAAATATTGTACATTTTGCCATATTTGTATTAATAATTTCCCTAGAGAATATTTTTGAATTTTGATAACCTACGTTTGGGGTTGAGTATTTAGATCTTGAGTCCTCTTATAACCCTCAGATTCTTTGTGTATTTTGTGGTGCCAGTTTGACTATCAGAATCTTTTCAAGGGCTGAAGTGTGTTTATCTTCCGTAGTGTCTGTCACAGAGTCTTAGGCAAGGTGAGTTTTTAATAAATGCTTGCTGGATGGAATTGACAAGTGTTATGAATGTATATTCTTTCGTGATTTCATATTTGCAAAGTTTCTCTGAGTTGCCCAAGGTAGCCAATACCAAATTTAGCTTAGCATCTTTTTTATGTTATACATTATAAGGTAACATTTTCATCTAAGATTTGGACCATGGCTGTTAAATGTTTGTTTCTGAGAGAATACTTTATTCTTTGAAATTAGTAGCAATTAAAAAAACGACACACAGTGGCTAACATCTGTGCAGGGATCTCTCCCTTCAATATTATGAGCAATTATAAATCATGACCAAAGAGAGGCCTTGTAAATTATGAATATTCTGAAAACAATGAGGCATCTTCTGCTGCTGCAAAGATAACAGTAGAGTTAATGGAAGTACCATATGCCTGGGGGTAGATGTCATCAAGACAAACATTTAGTTTGTCAAAGTGACATTTAGATGACTGTAAGCCATATTAATCAAATCATGAGTTCTTGTCAAACTCAAGTTTGATTTTAAAAGTAGCTATTTTAGGCATACATGCATATATATATATATCACTGTCTAGTGTAGCAAGTGACTTGAAGCCATCAAACTTTTAAGGTAAAAAATAAAAATGACATAAAATTAATCGGCATTTGGATCTGTTTTTTACTAAGTGTTTAATACAGCCCTTCTTGGCTATTTGAATTGTCCTGACTGCTTTGTCCCATCCTATTTTAGTGTGAGTCATTGGAAAATGTAAGTCCCTTTCTCCACATAAGGTACCACTTCTGCCCTGTGTGGGAAGTGGTGTTAGCAAAGAGAGAGTTTGTCTGACATCACCTTATTCATAATGCATGATTATCCAAGGGACATAATGCAGTTGTCTTGCAACTGGGAGCACGTATACATAGGGAAGTACAAAAATCCTTTCCAAGAGGTATGTACAATTAGATGATTTGTAAGAGAGTCAATTCCTAGTTCCTTGACTTATGATGCTTTATTTTTGAAAATTGATGTTCCTGAAACACATCCATGTTCTGAGCATCATGCTGCTGAATCTTTTCTACCATCTTTTCTTCTGCCGTAGCCTTTTACTGTTTTACAAAAAACCCCAAAAAACAAAAAAACAGTCTTACTGGGTTTGGTGGTGGCTCAGCTTGTAATCCCAGCACTTTGGGAGGCCGAGGGATTGCCTGTGGCCGTGGGTTCGAGATCACCTGGGCAACTTTGCAAGACGTCTTTACAATATACGTCAAACAGTTAGTCCGATGTAGTAGCGCACCCCTGTAGTTCCGGCTACTTGGAAGGCTGAGGTGGAAGGATCTCTGGAGCTCAGCAGTTCAACGCTGGGGTGGCCGGGAGTGTGCCACTGCGCTCCAGTCTGGGTGACAGAGTGAGACTCCAACTTAAAAAAAAAAAAAAGAAAAAACACTCTCCCCCATCCATAATCTTACCATAGCATATTGACCTAAAGTTTTCAAAGCCCTGATCAATAAACAGAGGACTAGTTTATAGTTTTGATGTCAGGCAAATCTTAAAGCCCATAACCACCCCCTACCCTGTCTACCTTATTATGTAATGCATTACCCATACAATTTATTAGTGTTTAATGAATGACTATTTATCGCAATAAACGTGCTTATTGTGTCCTATTAATAATTATAATACTGAATCCATGCCGGGTGTGGTGGCTCATGCCTGTAATCCCAGTAATTTGGGAGGTGGAGGCAATAGGATTGCCTGAGGCCAGGGGTTTTAGACCAGCCTGAGCAAGTTGGTGAGACCTTGTCTCTACAATAAATCAAAAAATTGCTGAGCATGGTGGCGTGCACCTGTGGTTCCAGCTACTTGGAAGGGTGAGGTGGAAGGATCACCTAAGCCCAGCAAGTCAAGGCTGCAGTGACCATGATGTGCCACCACACTCTAGCCTGAGCAACAGAGTGAGACTCCTATCCTACACACACACACACACACACACACACACACACACACACACACACACACACACAATCATACGGAATCCAGAAGAAGCATATTACAGCTTACGTTATGTGGTCACAGGAAATTAAAGCTATTTAAACATTTTGAAGTACTATGAAATTTTGTTGCACAGAAGTATGATAGAGTATTGGTAGATCAGTAAAAGACTTTTTCCAGCATAAATTTATTAGGTCGAAGTTCTAAGGAAAAAGAGAAATATGTTTTTAAGAAGAAAAGAGTACAATGTGAATTTTTACTTATTTCTTTTTAAAAAATTTATTTTTTTTTATTTTAAAGATGGGTACAATTCAGGGTTAGGTGTACAAATGTTCACTATGCAGGTACTCTTGTTGATGAGGTATGCCTCTCCCTCCCCTGGCAGTTTCCCTCAACTGCCAGTCCCACCCCCCACCCTGGTAGTTTCCCACTACTGCCTATTCCTTTCTTATAGTATTATGATAATTGTTCAAGGTCCACTTATGAGTGAGAGCATATGGTACTCTGTTCTTTGTATCTGTGATAGATCACTGAGTATGATAGACTCTACATCCATCCAAGTTGCTTCAAAGTTCATATGTTTGTTTGTCCTTCTTTATGGCTACATCATAATCCATTGTGTATATGTACCACATTTTAAAAAATACAGTCCAACTTTGATGGGAAGCATGATTGGTTCCATTACAATGTGAATTTTTAAAGTCTTTGTTCATGTATGTTTGACATGGATTATGGTGGGGATAAAACCTCCATAGTAATAAGGTTTCCCTGGGTACACTTTAAAAAATGATGTTAAGAAAGTGAAAAGACAGGCCATAGAATGGGAAAGAGTTAGAAAATTTTCACAAGTCATATTTTTGATAAGGACTAGTATCCAGAGTATATAAGAAACTATTACAACTTAATAATAAAAGACAACCCAATTAAAAAATTGGCAGAGGATCTGAATAGATGTTTTTCCAGAGAAGATATAAAAACAGATGATAAATAGTATATGAAAAGATGCTGAGCATTATTAACCATCAGGGAAATGTAAATTAAAACCACAGTGAGATACGATTTCACACTCACTGGCAGGGCTAGAAACACTAAAAGTGTTGATGAAGCTAGGGAGACAGTGGAACTCTCATACCCTGGGACTGTAAAATGATTCACTACTTTGGAAAACGGTCTGTAGTTCCTCAGATAGTTAAACATAGAGTTATGATATGATCCCGTAATTCTGCCCCTAAGTGTATTCCCAAGAGAAATAACAACACAGGCCCACGCAAAAACTTCTTTGTGAAAGTTTGTAGCAAAATTGTTTGTAATAGCCAAAATGTGGGAACAATCCAGATGTCTGTCAGCTGGCAAATGGATAAATAAAATGTGGTATGTCAATGCAATGGAATATTACTCATTAATAAAAATTGAAGTACTGATAGATGCTAAAGCATAAAAGGACCTTGATAATATTAAGCAGTGGACCCCCAAAACCCCAGAATTATATTTTGGAGGGCAGGTCCCTTGTAGTACAGACTTCCCCCACTAGGTTAAGTGTTCTAGGAGCTCATGAGCATCAGTGTACCAGCTAGCGTTGTTGTCAGGGGCTGCGTTTGGCTTCAGCGAGTTGTTTTTGGGGATTTTTTCAATGCTTTTGTCCATGATGGGTGATTTAGGAGTGCACGTGCCCACCCCACGCTGAGTGTTTGACCAAAAACAGCATGACCCCCGTGCCCCCACCCTCCCAATTCACCATTCTCACACGAGAGCGACTTTTGTTTCCCCGATGAAAAAAAGGCCCCAAAGGGTAATGTTCTGCTGATGTGGAAGAGGTGAAACAAAAAATGGCAGAAGCACTAAAAGGCATCCAAATCGATGAGTTCCCAAACTGGGAAGTGGAAAAAACATCTTGCTGGGTGTATTGCCGCAAACAGAGAGTACTTTGAAGGAGACTGAATTTTTTTTTTTTTTTAAAGCAGGGTTTATTGAGAGGACAGAAAAGTTCCCACAGTGGGAGGGGATCCGAAGGGGTTGCCCATGACTGAATTTTTAAGAAATAATTCCAGTTTTTTGTTTTTGGTTCACCCTCATATGCTAAATGAAAGAAGCTAGTCACAAAGGACCACGTATTGTTATGATTCTGTTTATATGAAATGTACCCAATAGGCAAGTCTGTAGAGACAGAAAGTGGGAGGAGATGATGGGCACGTGTGAGACTGGCAGCTAAGGAGTATTGAGTTTCTTTTTGTGCTGTCACATCATTCTAAAAACGATTGTGTTGATGTTTGCACAACTCTGTGAATATAGTAAACTCACTTGAGCTGTACACTTAAGGGAGTGAATTGTATGGTATGTAAATTATACCTTAAGCTGTTCAGAGACATAATATACTAGTTTTATTTAAAAAAATCAGTGTGTACAGTATGCCAGAAATGACATTCTTTGCATCCTCTAAATAAATTTATAATGAACTATTGTAGATATCACCTTAAAAATTTTTAAAATGCCATCTTAAATGATCAGTTTTATTAGCTGAGAGTAGTGGCTTGTGCCTGTAATCTCAGATATTCGGGAGAGTGAGGCAGGAAGGTAGCTTGAGCCCAGGATTTTGCTGCAGTGAGATAGGTTTGTGCCACTGTACTCCAGCCTGGGCAGAAGAACGAGACCTTGTCTCTAAAATACATAAACATGAATATGAATAGTGCATAAATAATGACATTTTAATGGTTGTATAATATTTCATTGAGTTGATGCAGGATGCTCTGCACATCCTCTTTCCATATAAGTATTTTCTCATATGTTGCTATTTTAAATAATAAATTTTTTTTTACATGTTAGTTTTCTTTTTTTGTTTCCTTTGGTTGAAATTCTAACTGATGCTCAGATTACTGAGATTTTAAAGAATGGATGTTTTTATGTTAACTTTTCTGAAGGGTTGACCCAATTTTTATCACAAATTTTTTATTGAGTATATAATGTTGTGTACCATAGTAAAAGTTGCTTTAAACTTTATTTCTTTGACTATCTAAGTAAATTGTTGTTAAATCTCCATTACCTATTATCACCTTGGGAGTGATGAAGGTTTTCTTTTTTAAGTGGGGAAAGGTTTTTGCCATGTTGTCCAGTCTCATCTCAAACTCCTGGGCTTAAGTGGATCCTCCTGTCTCAACCTCCTCAATAGACGAGACTATAGACGCATGCCATTATGTCCTGCTATGTTTTTAAAAAAGGTTTTTATTTATTAATTGAGCATTTATTGAATACCCACTCTGTGTCAAGGATTGTGCCAGATGCTGGAAACTGGAGACACCAAGATGAGAAAGATTTAATCTGTGCGCTCAGAAAAGTTTCACAGCTCGTGGGGACATTATTCATTGCGGTAGGTACAATGAAGGCTCCAATCAAAGTATAAAAAGGTGTTTGAGGAGGTACCTGGAGATTATGACCAGCGTAGGAGGGAGGTGTTACACATGTCCAGCTCGAAAAATGAATGGGTCTTTATCTGAGAGCTAAATGAGGGACAAGGAGAGGGCATTCCTGGGAGAGCTATAGACACAGCTTCCAAAAACTGTGTCGTGGGCAGGCAGTTCCGTAGGTAGCCGTGGACTGAAGAGTTGTTGACTTTCCTGTTTATACATTAGTGCGTGCAGTTGTTTTGTTCTTTGTGTTACATACAAATACTAATAATAATGTTAACTTATTTGTCACTTTTAAGACAGACGTTTCCTTTTAGCCTGTTCTTTGACTTTTTATTTCAGTTACTTTTCATCTTTTACATTCTGATCACGTAGGATTATGGTGATTTGTTTTGATATGTACCATATGGAAATGAAAAGAATTTTAACATTATGGATTTAGCTGGTCCAGTAGTAGCAGAATCTATTTTCTTCAAGTGTTTTTCCTGCTATGTGATCTGCAGAACTGTGAGAAAATAAGTTTCTGTTGTTTGAGACAGATTAGTCTTTAAGTTTCTAAGACTGATTATTAGCCTATGGCATTTTATTATTGCAGCCTGAGAAGACTGAGAGAGACAGAATTATTGACTTCTTAATATATGTCAATTTTGGATTTTCTTAAAGCAAAGTATGTGGTAGGTCATGTGTTTATCTCCATTTTATGGGTGAGGAATTAATGATTAAGTGACTTCTCTCAGGTCTCAACACTGGGAAGGTGAACCCGTGGATCCTTCTTGAACTTATTTCTAATTCAGGAAACAGCTCTTTGAAATTTATTTACATATTTCAGGGGGGGAAAAGACTTAACAGCAGCCACTTGTATCTTACAAAATGCTTCCTGCTCAAATAAGTTTGAGAACCTTACATCCTCTTCTTGGTGGATGCATCTTTAATATTCAAGACTGTAGAATCCTACAGTGAAAAGGCCTGAACATTTCCTAGGGACGTTCCCTGTTGATGACCTGGGGAGCAGGTAATCTGTTTGACAGACCTCAATTTGGGAAGTAGAGCCCAGAGTGGTCATTAGATTCCTGCTCTGACCACCATAGGCCTATTTAATTTATAGAGTACTTAATATTTGATGAGCATGTATACTTATTACAGTTTATTGAATTAAAAAATGTAATGAAAATGTGTTTATGTTACTTTAAAAATTCAGTTGAATTGACTTTTCTTTTTGCATAAAAATGAGGCAAAACCACAAGGTAGATATTTATCAAGTTTAGATATCTTACCTCTAGGAAGACAAAGTAGATGCCTCTATAGAAATGAGCTTTTCTGAGTTTATTGAGCACCAAATGTGGCAGGCATTTTGTAGGCAGAAAAGATGAGGACTTTAATCTCATGGAATTTACATTGTATAGAGATGTGGACATTAAGGGTTAGATGTGTTCTTTTCAACAGGTTTATACAGATCTCTACGAATTATTATAGTTTGAGGGTTTTCTATACATTATGGCCTTGGCCATTTGACTTTTTTTTTTTTTTGAGTTGGAGTCTCACTCTGTCATCCAGGTTGCAGTGCAGTAGTACACTCACGGCCACCTCAGTGTCGACCTGCTGGGCTCAGGGGATCCTTCCATCTCAGCCTTCTAAGTAGCCGGAAATACAGGTGTGGGCTACCATGCCTGGTTAATTTTTGAGTTACTGTAGAGATAAGGTCTCTTCAAATTGCCCAGGCTGTTCTTGAACCTGTAGGCTCAGGCAGTCCCCTCACCTCAGCCTCCCAAAGTACTGGGATTACAGGCTTGAGCCGCTGTGCCTGGTAGAAATTTTCTAGATAAGTAAGTCCTCAGTTTTTTACACTTTAGTGTTTTTTTTTTTGTTTTTTTTTTTTGAGTTGGAGTCTCTCACTGTCACCCAGGCTGGAGTGCAGTGGCAAGCTCATGGCTATCACAGCCTCGACCTGCTGGGCTCAGGCGATCCTTCTGGTTTAGCCTTTTAAGTAGCTGAATTACAGGTGTGTGCTACCATGCCCAGCCAATATTTTTGATTTATTATAGAGACTAGGGTTCGCCAAGTTGGTCAAACTGGTCTCGAACCTCTGGGCTCAGAGAATCCTCTCGCTTAAGCCTCCCAAAGTGCTGAGAGGTGGCTGGGTTTACAGGCTTGAGCCACCATGCCTGGCTGGCATCAGTGTTTTGATTATGGAAACTGACTTTGGGTCCATACTTGGCTTACAGTGTTTCAGGCCACAACTGAATCTTATTTGCAATTATTAAATGAATGTGTTCCCAGTAAACAACCTTAAAATCTCTAAAGAGACTGGTTAATTCTACCCCCCGCAATATCTCAAAAGCCAGTTTTGAATTGAAGAAGAGTTTGAGCATTTGGGTGAAGGTATTGGTAAAGTTGTGTGGCAGGTTTTCTGTCCACTCTCATGATAGCATCACTTCAGAATTTAAGAAGGAAAACTCTAGATCTTTTTCTTCTTTTTAAAATAGGTCCTTCTACATACTTGGTAACACTTAAAATGAATGTTTTTAGACAGCTATAGTTTATTTGTCGTTAGATGAACCAAACAGCCTTTACCTTCTGTTACTAAAAGCATGCCTGTTTCAAGACACAAAGGGACTCACCTTTAACGTATTAGCTAAAAGAGATAAAAGAGTGCCTTTTGATGCATACTGTCCTACTTCAGTTTCTCTTATAACACACACCGAGGATAAGTAGCAGCCACATAGTAGACTTCTTTCGAGCAGATCACTCATCTTGGAAGTGCTCACTCAGTCTCAAAAAGAGTTGGTCAGTGGCGAAGAAAATCACAATGGACATTTATGAGTGGATCAGTGGGCTAGGGTGGCCAGCCTAGGAGAGCAGTGTGTGCTCTCAGTGACTCCCAACAGTGAGTAAAACGAATGCTGGCTTCCTTTTGTTTCCTTAACCTTGTCATTCTTTGCCTAAACATTCAAAGAAAGGCAATTCCATCACATTTCATGATTCACAGAGCTTAGGACAGGATGATGTTCATCTCGTGGATACCGTCAGTTGTTGAACTAGTGGTTTGCTTCAAGATGGCAAGAGAAAACTCCTGTTCCCTCATTAGTGAGTGGCACTTTGGTAGTGTGAAGGACCTTTTTTCTCCTAGAGCTGACTTTTAACGGTTGAATGTACATGTGAGTGTCTTAAGCTTAAAGCCACACCCTGGCTACTTTGATGGAGTACATTACATGTTAGTTGAAAAGTAGCTGTAACTTAAACCTTTATTTTTTTTCTTGTTTCTCTCTTCCTATTAAGCTTTCCCCCTTTCTTAGAAAAATTAAAATATAATTTGAACATGTAGTACAAGAGTGCATGCAGTAAAACATTTAACTTCTGTGCCCAAGGCCCTATTTCCTTTTTTAAAGGTGACTATGGACAATATTTTAGAACCTGCTTCCAGACATTTTCTTTACTTATGGGTCCTTTCCCCTTCTTTTTTACACTAGTGGGGGCATATTCTTTTTTTCCCCTAACAATATACCTTATATATTATTATATTATACCTTATATAATATTATATTATATACCTTATATATAATTATATTATACCTTATATAATAGCATATATATTAGATCCAACTCATTCTATATACAGGTTGCATGGAGTTCATTGTATGGATGTACCATAATTTACCTTTTTTATTAGTATACATTTAGGTTGTTTACAGGATATTGTTCTTAAAAGCAGGTGAATGGACGGTTTTGTTCACAACTGTAAAAACTAAGTCATACCTATATACGTTTACTATTTAATACAATATATGGCAAAATTGCACGATGCATTGATTCACATGACTCAACAGACATGAAATGTGTTTCCCCACTTTTGCCCCTGTTGTGTTTTCTGAAGACTTGAAGAGTTTGCTAATCTGGAGCATGATGGATCATGCTTTACTCATTGTTTTAAATTTGTATTACTTTAATTATTAGCGAGGCTGAGCACTTTTGGTTTTTATGTTTACAAGCCATTTGAATTCATTTTTCTTGTAAACTCTAGGCTACTTTCAATACTTAGTTATAGCTGATGAGAATTATTGCACAGGTTTGGGAGGACATCCAGATACTGGTGTCTTAGAATCTTCTTAGTGTTATTAGGAACCTTGTAGTCCTGTCTTCCAATTGGTATAAAAAATATTTTTATTACCTCTGGGACTTAGTGTTTTTGATCATTGCTTGAGTGCTTCCAATATTAGGGGAGTTAAAATCTCATGGGTTTCTAATTCCTCTGTTGGCTTTAGTTGACAGAAATTTCAAGAAATGTTAAAAGAGTAGAATAGATAGAGGCTAAGAATGAGAGAATTTATAATCTTGGGGGGGTCCTTTGATGGTATGTAGTTATCTGTTGCTGCATCATAAGTTTCCTCCAACTAAATACTTTAAAAAAACAATAAACATCTATTCTCTCATGGAGTTCAGTAGGTGAGGAATTTGGGAGCGACCTAGAAGACACCTGGCTCTGGATGTCTCAGAGATTGCAGTGAAGCCCTTGAAGACTTGACTGGGCGGGGATGGTCTGCCTGCACCATGACTCACTTTCATGGTGGTAGAAGGTCTTGGTTCCTTGCCACATGGATGTCTCTGTAGGGTCACCTGAGTGGCCTCGTGTTCTGGTGACTGACTTCTTCTAGAGTGAGAAAAGCAAAAAAATGCAAAATGGAAGCTGCATATCTTTTATGGTCTCAGAAGTCACACACTGTCATTTTTTCAGTATGCTATAGTTTACATAGGACAACTCTATTCATTATGGGAGTTGATAACACAAGAGTGTAAATTCTGGGAGGCAAGGATCATTGGGGGCTTTCTGGGATAATGACTACACTCTGGCCCCAGAGATCTGTGTCTTGCCAGCCTGTGAAACAAAATCCACTCAGTTCTCTCAGGGACCTCAAATTTCATCCCAATACGGAGCCCAATTCTATGTAGGAGAATTAGGGATTATTTGAACAGATTTTGGAAAGCTAGAAATCTATTAAGAATTTTCCTTGGTTGGGTTTGTGAAGTGTTCTCAATTATAAAAGTATTCCTTTATGCTCTGTCCTATGTAACTTCTGGCCCCCCAAAATAGATTTATAATCCTGACAGAAGAATGGTATTCTAGTGAAATATTCCAACTTATTTTTAGTCAGAAAAGCTCATAGCATTCACTAGTTCTCAAATATAATGAGGGTTAGGTTCCTGGAAATCCTGTATTGGAAAGTTCTCAGTTGATGAACTTGAAACTAATAGGGAAGATGTGAATAGCAAATTGTGTTGGCTATTTAGTTGTGGTTTCAGCCTCAAGCCCATCATCTTATACTCTGTTTTGTGAGACTAGGGCTGGAAATCCGCAAATCACATTCCTGGATTCACCTGCCAGCTGGATCCCTGTTTGCTTTGGGCAGTGTAAGGCACTGGTGGAGGCAAAAGCTGGAGGGGGGAGAGGAAGGATAGTGCTCCTCTCAGCTCCTGCCAGCATTCCTCCTGGGCAAGCTGTCGCTTGAGCCTGTGGTTTCTTCAGAAACTTTCAGCACCAGCTTTGCTACAGCCCTAACCACAGTCCAAGTGGCAGTTACACTGTGCATGCCCTGTCTCCTGTTCCCTTCTCCCATTTAGAGCTCTAGTACTGTACCTTCCGGGCGCACCCAGATCTGATAACCTCACATCTTCCCTGTGTTCCTTCAGCCATGAGGTTGGTAGCTGCTTTTAGCAGTTACTAATATTGGGGTTATCTTTGTGTCCCCTTTTTACTTTTTCCATCTGCCAACACCCATATAATCATTTTTCTGTGTTAAATTCCTGCCATTTAACATATGTTTGAGGTGTCTGCCTTCTCACTGACTGGAACAGTTATTAAGGTTTCTAGATGCATCTTCTCTTACAAATGACATGTTTATAATTAATTTTTCTTTCTTGTGAGATGATAGTCATACCAGGCAGCCACTGTCTTCTCCATCTGGTCCTCTGACCAAATATTTACTGCTTTTCTGATTTTTTTTCTTTTCTTTTTTTTTTTTTGAGTTCGGTTCTCACTCTATCATCCAGACTGGAGTGCAGTGGCATGGTCATGGCTCACTGCAGTCTCAAACTCCTGGGCTCATGCGATGCTCCTGCTTCAGTTGCCTGAATAGCTGGGACTACAGGCACATGCCACCACACCTGGATAATTCTTTGAATTTTTGTAGAGATGAGGTCTCGCTGTGTTACCTTCGCTGGTCTCAAACTCCTGGGCTCAAGCAATCCTCCTGCTTTGGCCCCTCAAAATGCTGGGATTACAGGCATGAGCCACTGGGCCCGGCTGCTTTTCTGAGTGTTAGTGTTCATAGTCGTTGACTTCATTTCGTGGATGCGGCTTCATGCAGCAGGCCTCCTTTGGGACTTTACTCCTCAGTTCACAGTGGTTCTAGAGATTCAGGTTATCTGGGGTACTGAGTAATTTTGTTTGTTCTTTTTAACTCGAGTTCTTTTCCTGGGCATACACTGTCTATTTTTGGCTCTGTCCGTTTCTGCCTACCCACGTGCCTGCTGTTGGAGCCTCTTCTACACACTTCTCAGGGCCTCCATCCTCAGACACTGCTCCCCAGTGGGCAGCTCCAGGACCTGCACTTATTTTCGCTTATCTTTCTTGATTTTTCCCAAGACTTCCACTTGTGCTCTGCCATCTGCTTTGCTTTCCTTTTCTATTTCCAAATCTCGATTCTCTCTTTTTCTGATTATCCCCGATTGGGATGATTGATAGTTTGTGTATATTAAAACTTGGAGTGCTTGCTGAGAGGGTATATATGCTGCCTTTTACATAAGGAGAGCTTTTGCATGAGGAGGCATAATTATATCAACTTATGAATCAAATGAGCATTTTGTAGACCAGAGGAAAACAACTAGTGATTTCATTAATGATACCTCTGTTGTTTAGATTAATAAGTTAATTAAGCCTTTCTACTTTTATTAGAGGGGTTGTGTGTTGAGTAAACATTTATGGTGTTGGCCTGTTTACACAGTACTGTATCAGGTGGGTGCTTGAAAGATAGCAAAAGGGTAAAATGACCCAGCTTGAAAGACATTGCTGGGGACTTGGGGAGATGGAAAACTTACATTAAACAGTGAAGGGACCAAAGTGATTATAAGGTGGTATGCTAGAAACTGTACCTAAGCATGTGTTGTGGAGCAGATAGTAGTAGTACTTCCTGTAAACAGGCACTAAACACTTTTATTTGGATTTTCTTATTTCATCCTCACAACTTTGAAGTACTGTAGTTAGTTGCAATGTTTAAGTGATGGATTCGGGGCTTAGGGCTTAAATCACCTGCCCAAAGACATACATCTACAAAGTGACAGAAGCTAGGATTTGAACCTTAGGTTGCCTCAAGACTGAAATCATGATGGTAGAAGTGAAGGTCGCGTACACGTGTGTCTGTGCTCATTTGTGTGTGTGTCTGTGTTTTGAGCGTGCTTGATGTGTTCTATCTGCTTCCCCAGTCCCTTCTCCACCCTTCTCTGTCCTGCTGTGTGCCCTAGGTAACTGACCTGGGTGGATGATAGCATTGAGCACTCTTGGTTCCAGCCAGTTCGACCAAGGGGAGGAGCTCAGGAGACCTGAGGACAAGTTGAGAATGATGTTGGGTGTTTATTCCTCCAGCTCATCTCT
Organism: Carlito syrichta; assembly: GCF_000164805.1. NCBI lineage: Eukaryota > Metazoa > Chordata > Mammalia > Primates > Tarsiidae > Carlito > Carlito syrichta. The sequence goes on from NW_007248402.1 coordinate 271,914, forward strand.
ATTGGGTCTCTGTGTGTCTCTCTCTACCCTTTGCTCCCTTTCTGCATTCTAGGAATCATTCTTACCTTTGACCTTTCCAGCACTGTAGGGGTAGCCATTCCTTGTCTTTAGCATGAACCCTTCCCATAACTTTAAATGTTGTCTCTTGACCAAACCAATATATCATACCCAGTTTGAGTGTGTTATGTCTTCCCTGCGGAGACCGACTGGTATGGGGAAATTTTTATAAGGCATGCCTTCCTTTCTTCCTCCTTTTCCTCCTTCTATCCCTTCTATGTTCAATGTGAAGATAAGAAATAGCTAAGACATGGGCCCTTCCCTCAGAAACTTAGAGTAAAGATTAAAATTTTATCCATCATAATGGAAATGAGAACAAGTAATATACTTGAAAAGCAGAGTGATTGAAGAGAGAATCTAGCACATAAAATTGAGTACTCAATAGGAAATGCAGACAGCAATTCACAAATTGGTTGCTTATTCTTTCTAGTATATTCTTTAACTTTGTCCTTCGGCCAGAATTTTGAAAAACTGTTTAGTTTAATAAAACTACATTGAGGAGAGTGTAAAGATTTTTAAATGTACAGTGACTAACTGAAACTCTGGTTCTTAGAAGTCATCATTTCACTAAAAAGATAAGTTCATCCTAAGAACTGACCACCAAATGCAATTCCCTACAGGTGTCCCAGATTTAAGATGCATATGAAGTTTGGGAAGGCATATCAGTTAAAAAAAGATGGACTTTTTGGGGGGGCAAGAGGGGAGCACCTTATGGTTTACAGAAAAATTGAGCAGAAACTACAGAGAGTTTTTATATCATCTCTTATCCCTACCCGTTTCCTCTCTTATCAATATCTTGCAATTGCATGGTACATTTATTGCAATTGATGAACCAAACTAAAATCTGTAGTTTATGTTAGAGTTCACTCTGTTTTCTGTGGGTTTTGACAAGTGAGTGGCGTGGGTTCACCGTTACCATATCAGATAGTATAGTTTCATTGCCCTCAAAAATTCCCTGTGCTCCTCCCATTCCTCCCTCCCTGCCCCTGAACTCCTGCCCACCACTGATCTTTTTACTATCTTCATAGTTTTGGCTTTTATAGACTGTTACATAGTTGGAATAAAATAGAATGTAGCCTTTTCAGACTGGCTTATTTCACTTAGCAATATGCATTTAATGTTCCTTTATGTCTTTTCATGGCTGGGTGGTTCTTTTCTTTTTACACTGAATAACATTCCATTTTATGTATGTGCCAGTTTATTTATCCATTCACCTATTGATGGACATCTTGGTAACTTTCAGGTTTTAGCAATTATGAATAAACATTTTGTGTAGGTTTTTGTATGGATGCACATATTGGACTGGTATCCCAGGATTTAAGATGCATGTGGAGTTTGGGACAGTCTATTAGATTTTTCTTTCTTTCTTTTTTTTAATAGCCAGGAAAAATGTAGTTTTTGTTTTTGCAAGTGTTTAGTTCTCACCCCGTTATAATGACTTGACTGGTTAGACAAGCAACCAAGCACTTCTAACTTCAAAAGGTTGCACAGGAGAAGAAGTATTTTGGGAATAACCTACCAATTCTCGGATGGAAAGTTCAGTCTCTAATCTTGAAAAGAGGTTTCTTTGAGCTAGACAGATCCAAGGGCAGATACCGACTTCCAGAAACATTTAGGCTTGATTAATCACTTAATTACATACTTGTGTATGACCTGAGAATTATAGTTGAAATACAGACTAAATACCTGACATAAATCAGGTGTAAACTACTTATCTGTTTTATAATTTCATATGATCAGTTTACTCAACGACTTTTATTTCAAATTGAACACCTAAACACATTAAACACATTACAAATGCATATCTAGAGTATGAACACATCTTTAGGATGTTAATGTGGCTATTGCTTATTTTTGAGTAAGCAAAGATCCATTCTTTCAAGACTTCCTGTGGCCACCAATAATTCTGCCAAGGAATCTGACATCCTGGGCATTTGCCAGCCTTTCTTCAGAGACTCTGAGTCATGCTGAAACACCCTTAGTTTCCAGGGGTCTGTTTAAATATTCTGGTTCAGTGTTGTGTGGATGTTGAGCCAGAACATATAAATTCCCATCTGAAAACCTGACTTCAGGAAAATCACTTCAACATTTTTGTGCCTTAAAGATTTAGTACCGAGCCTCGCTCTGCTGCCTGGGGATGTTACAAGGGTGGATTAGCCCATGTTTTTAAAGCACTTACAGCTCCCCAGGGGAGAGTGCTTTGCAACTTCCAGGCATAATTACTGGTGTATTCCAGCTGAAATAAGGCAAGCAGAGTGCACTCACGTTGAGGCCAAATGCTCATCCTTTTCTTCCAGGACTCCATTTGGCTTCTTCAGTGGGGATATATTAATATCTTGAATGTGAAAGAATTTGTGTTGTATTGGGGAATATTTTAATTGTTACGCAATGTTCCATCATTATTTAGACTCATTATTATCTTGGTTTCTGAACCTAAATACATCATGCACGGTGGGCCAGAATCTTTCTTAACTGAAATTACAGTGGATCGGTGCTTTCCCTTGTTTCTGCAGTGCTCAGAGCTTCTGGATCTGGTTGTGCCTTCTTAATGGAGGCATGCCAGTCTGCAGTATTCTCCATGTGGTCGAAACATTTAGTGTCATCGTAAAAATGAGAAACATTGAAGGATGACTGTCTATTTTTACAATTGATAAAGATCATAAACAGGAAGTTTAAAAAATATCTATAGAACACACAACTAACATTAGTGAAAAAGCCGGTCTGTTTCATAGAAAATGGCTGGCTAAAACATGACACACCTCACTGCTCTTGGAGATGTAAGCCTCCTTCTGCTGACACCAGCAGGATTGTGTGAACTGGAAATAGTTGCAGATAAACGGATATTTTAAAATAATTTCCAAGATATATAATTTACAGATAAAACATTGGTGTCAGAAACATTTGGCTGATTAGAGATTGCTGTTTTCAATTCACTGAACTCCTTCTTTTGATTTTGTAGCAATAGTAGACTATCATAGGAATGTTTTAGAAGTGCTTATTCAGTAGCCCAGACTATTAACTGTGATAAGGACTTTGGCTGCAATTTGGCTTATTTTCGTTTTCTTGTTTGAAATACATTTTTCAGATGCTTTCAGTGAACATTTGTCAATTTAATTTTTTCTTCATCTTTTTTTTTTGTCTTGACGACTTTCAGTAGTTGACATTAACAGTTTCTTTTTTAAAAAAAAAAAAACGTTGTCAGGTTCTTTTAAAGAAATTTAGAACGCTAATTTGTGAGGATAAACACCATTTTTCAGGGCAAATACAGACCATTGCAGGTAGCCCTGGGGCTGAGGAATAACTTTGATTTTTGGTAAGATTTGCGAGTCCACGGCTTTCTGATCAATCTTGCTCTGCTCTGTAATCTTGTATTTCTCTTTTTCTGTGTCGAAAATCTCACCCTCCTGGTGCCTGGGCTTCTGCAGCTGCTGTTTCTTGAAGTAAGCATCAGTAAGATGTTTTGGGATCTTCACATTGTTGATATCAATTTTTGTGGAGGTGGCGATGACAGATATCTGGTGTGTTCTTCTCAGAGGAACTCGCTTGAGGACCAGAGGTCCTGTCACAAGTAACAAGCCTCTGCCGAGTTGCTTCAGGAAAACCACCCTCATTGCCTTTGTGGTGCCTGGTGAAGATGATTAGGATGATCTCGGGAGTGATGTTGGCTCCCAGTTTTCTAACATGCTGGCTGAAGGGCTTTTTGCCATGGCTTAACAGCTTTTGAGGCACATCTTCAATAGGATAATATCTAGGCATTTTGTGAAGTTTAACCACTCGGGTACCACCCTTCTTGTCACCACCAACTGGTTTTGTAATGATTGCAAGAACCTTCTCCTTTTTTTTCTTTTCGGCCTTGGATTTAGCTGCTGAGTACTTCCTCTTGTACAAGGCCTTTATGGAATACATAGCAGGTCGGGAATATCTTCCAATTCCTCTGACGAGGACAGGATTTTGGCTACAGTGGAGCTTCCCCTTCTTCGGCATTTTGAGCTTACCCTTTTTCACCTTTCCACCAGCATCAGCCTTCTCAGCTTCAGGTTTCTTCTCCTTAGTATCCGGCTTCTCAGCTTTTTCACCCACCATCTTGTGGGATGGGAAAAAGTGATGCTAACAATTTCTTAAGATAGATTTAAAAATTTAAAGCTGAACATAAAACTTAACTTGTGATAGTCCATTTGAATATCTGGTTTTCTAGTGCACTAATGGTAGAAATGTTCTAGATCTACATAATTCATCTTTGGATACTTTTTTAGATCTGTGCTGTCCACTGTTGTAGGCCCTAGACATTTGTCACTGTTAAGCATGGGAAATGTGACTCATGTCATTGAGGAACTGAATTCTTAATTTTTGATTAATTTACATAACCACAGGTGACTAGTGGCTCTTGTATGGGATAGCACAGCTCAAGAGAGTCATTTGGAGGCTAAAGGTTTGTCTTAAGCCTTATCTCACTGTCCTGGCAGACTTAACAACAACCCAATAACGCAAACATTTATTGGGCATCTGTTTACTAGAAATGTCACAGGATGTTTACTTTTACTATCTCCAACAACCATATGGGCTCCTGTTTTTACTGTGAGGAAACCAAGGCCCAGTGAGCATAAGTAGCTTGACCAAGGATACAGAGCTAGTCTACATCTTAGCTCTCTCGGTTTTGGCCTAAGATCTCATTTTTGTTCAAATGGTAGGATCAATTATTTTACTTAATACCTTTCAATTTAGGTGTGGCTGATGTTTTCTTATGATTATATTGAGGTTTCCATCAGCCTAAATGAAATGCTGTACCCATTAGCAGTCACTGCCCAGGCCTCCCTTCCACAACTCCTGGCAACCACTTACCTACTTTCCTTTATTTATTTATTTTTTTGACTAGGGGGATTATTCCCACTGTGTTCCCAGGTTGGAGTATAGTGGCACAATTCATGGCTCATCACAGCATTGACTTTGTGGGCTCAGTGATCCTTCCGCCCCAGCCTTTCGAGTAGTTGGGACTACAGGCATGTGCAACCACGCCCGGCTAATTTTTTGATTTATTTTGTAGAAACAATGTCTTGTTGTGTTGCCCAGGTCGGTCTCGAACTCTTGGGGTCAAACAGTTCTCCTGCCTTGGCCTCCCAAAGTGCTGGGCTTATAGGTAAGAGTCACTGTGCCCGGCCTACTTTCCATCTCTAAAGATTTCTCTGTTCTGGAGATTTCACATAAATGGAATCATACACAGTCATAGTCCATTTGGGATGGTCTAACAAAATTTCTTAGACCGAATGGCTTATAAACAACTGAAATTTATTTCTTACTTTTCTGGAAGCTGGAAGTCTGAAATCACGGTGCCAGCATGGTTGAGTTTGGTGAGAGCTCTCTTCTGGATTGCAGACTTATGACTTCTTAGTGTCCTCAGATGGAAGAAGGGAAACTCTGGTCTCTTCAACACTTTGTAAGGGCACTGATCACACTCAAAGGGGCTCCACCCTTGTGATCTAATCACCTTCCAAAGGCCCTACCTCCTAATAGCATCACATTGGGAATTAGATTGCAACATATTAATTTAGGGAAGGGACTTGAATATTCAGACCATAGCATCCACTATAAGGTTTTCTGTGACTGTGTTCTTTCAATTAACATGTTTTTAAAGTTCATTCATACAGTAGCATGTATCAGTACTTTCTCTTTATAGTTTAATAATGTTCCATTGTATGGATATGCCACATTTTGTTTATTTGTTCAGTTGATGGAGATATGTTTGGTTACTATGAATTATGCTGCTGTAGACATTTATGCATATATATATTTATGGAAAAATACAGTTTCATTTTGCTTGAGTTTACACCGAAGAGTGGAATTGTGCTGTGTCCTATGATCACTCTTTATGTTTAGCAATTCTGAATCGGGGGTGGTTTCTATTTGATACATGTGATTAATTCTTCATTCCTTCTGGTGGTTTCTGTCCAGCTGTGAACTAGAGTTACAGTGGAGTGTAAATTCAGAACAGTAATAATTAAAGAACAATAGTATATATGGTAATCTCCTGTAGTTGTAAGTTCAACATTTAAACAAATAATCGATACTTAGTTTTGGATTTGGGTACATAGTGTTAAACATTAAGGATTAAAAAAATACATCAGTCTTCCTTTTTATGCCTTTTTTCATTCTTTTGTTTGAAAAAGTATATACATAGGTTGGTCTTTATAAAAGTGGCATTCTCAGTGTAATCTAGACAGTGGGCTGAATCCATAGGTTGTTGGTAAAATATTGGTTGAATTAACAGTCTGCATGTTAAATAAATTTTAAAGATATCTGGGAAAAAATTTGTGAACCCAAAGGAGGTCAATAATCCCAATTTTTTATAGCACTTATGGCATTTTTCTAGGCTTTATTATGTTTAGACCCCAAAGGGTTGGATTAGTTGCCTTTCTGCTAATTTGTCTGCAAGAAACAATATGTTTTTAAGACAGTATAGCTTATTTTTGTTCAAAAGGTAGACATTTCTTGCTGAAATGACAGAAGTCCGAAATTACTTTTTAAAAATAAACATAGTTTTGGCCAGGCACAGTGACTTATACCTATAATCCCAGCACTTTGGGAGGCTGAGGCGGGAGGATTGCTTGAGCTGACAAGTTCAAGACCAGCCTGGGCAACAAACACAGCAAGACCCTGCCTCTAACAATATTTTAAAAAATTTAGCCGGGCATGTTAGCACGTGCCTGTGGTTCCGGCTGTTTGGAAGGCTGAGGCAAAAGGATCGCTGGAGCCCAGCAGGTTGACGCTGGGGTGGCTGTGAGCATTCCTCTGCACTCCAGCCTGGGCGATAGAGTGAGATTCCAATTCAAAAAAAAAAATTTAGCTGGGTATGATGGTATGCGCCTGTAGTCCTAGCTACTGGAGAGCCTGAGTTGGGAGGGTAGCTTAACCTCAGGAGTTGGAGGCTGCAGTTAGCTATGATAGCATCACTGCACTCCAGCCTGGGCAACAGAGCAAGACTGTGTCTCTTTAAAAAAAAAAAAAAAAAAAAAAAAAAAATATATATATATATATATATATAGTTTAATAATAATTCCATGAAATGTTGCCAGAAATGAACTTATTACAATAAAGAAATGAGGAATTTCGGCCTGTGAGAATATTACCCCGAATTGTAGTACATTTGATTAAAAAAGGAAAAAAATCCTGGTTTAACAGTCTTCATACTTGTGATATTTTCCTGATTTCCCCTGTTTTGATAAAGGAGCTTATGCAAATAATAAGGTGGAAATGAAGAACAGTTTCCAAGAATGGTACAGGGCTATGGGAAAGTTCAGGTAGTTCAGAAAAAGCTCAGCAGTCTGGGGTCACTGAGGAGACAGAATCCTGGAACTGGGACCATGTGCATGTATACTTTTGTATGTGTGTGCAAATCTTTTGGGTTGATTCTTAACACTGAAAGAAGAATGTTATTAATTTGGATTCCACTAATTAGGAAGTTCTTGTGAAATGGATAAAGATTGAGTTTGAAGTTAAATAGGGTTTTCTGAGAAATTAATGGCATAGATGACAAAGTAAATGTTTGACCTATTTAGGAGACGATAATGGTTTGAAACCTTTGTAATGAAGGACGCATTTAGACTATTGAGAAAGAATAGTGTGATAGCTAAGAGTGTAGATTCTAGCATCAGACTCCTGTTAAATATTGACTCTGTCATTTACTAACTATGATCTGGGCAATTTACTCATTTTATGAGAGCCTCAGTTTCTTCTGTAAGATGAGGATAATAATCTTGCCTACGTATTAGCGTTGCTGTAAAGATGGAAGGTAGTAATGTAAAGATTACTTAGAACTATACTTGATATCTGATAAGTGCTCATTAAGTGGTAACTATTATTAATGTGTTCCTGGCACTCTGTTAAGTACAGTGGGAATATAAAGGGGATTTCTGGAGTCAAAGCTCTGACAGCCTAGCAGGTAAAATAACATGTGTTTGACTGGGCGCAGTGGCTCACCCCTGTAATTCCAGCATTTTGGGAGGCCGAGGCGAGAGGATTGCCTGAGCCCACGGGTTCCAGACCAGCCTGGGCAATTTGGTGAGACCTCGTCTCTACAATAAATTCAAAAAATGAGCCGGGTGAGGTAGCTCGCTCCTGTTTCCAGCTTCTTGGAAGGCTGAGGCAGAAGGATCACCTGAGCCCAGCAGGTTGAGGCTGCAGTAGCTGTTACCATGCCACTGCACTCCAGCCTGGGCGATGGAGTAAGACTCTGCCTCAAAAAAAACAAAGCAAAAACAAACAAACAAAATGTATTGATATATACATACAGCTTCAGTATAATGCAGTACAAATAAGTGCATAGTTTCTCCCAGTGTAGTGTTTAGAAACGGTTGCCAATTCAGTGGACTTTCAAAAGACTGGTGTGAATCTCTTCAAACAATGAAAAAGCAAGCATTTCCCAAAACACGCTCTGCAGTACTGACTTTTCTTTGAGTTCTGAACGACTTTCTCTTGGTTGGATTCACTTAGTGGAATCTGACTGTTTGGCCCCATGTGGCAACCCACATGTCGCTGGTGAACGGACCAGTCAGGAGGAGATGCTCTCTTTTCTTGAACACTTTTCTGTGACTCCACTGTGCAGCAGTGTCTCCTAATTCAACGGAGGAGGAAACTGGCAAAACCACAAGAGTGAGGCCTCTGTGGGCAGGGTCAGCCACGACTGTTTGGCACCAGGAGATAGGACAGATGTTGGTCATCTGGTTACTACCCAGTGATTCTGAATCCTTTTCTGACAGAATGTTAAGGCGCAAAGGATTTGACGTCTATGTCTACTATGAGATTCCTGTGAAAACTTTTGAGAGGTTGGAATTTACCTAATGCTGCCTACTCAAGCTGAGATTAAAAGTTACAACAATACATGTTTTGCAGAATTTCTGCTGCTGCTTTTTTTTTTTTTTTTTTTGCTTCACTGCTATTCTCAAAGTGTGTTGAGCAGAGCCACTAAAGTGCACAGTTCCAGGGGACACTACTCATACACAGTTAATGGAAATCGTGCCCCCTGAAAATTGTGCAGTACCCAACTTGCACAGCCACACGCGAATGGCCTAGTGCCGAATTCAACTCCTTGTCATGTTCCCAGAACCTGTTCATATGCGTTCTTTGGAATGTGTGCTGGTCTTATTGATGAAATTGGGCCTTTAACTGGATAGGTCTTAACATCCACATATTCAGATAACCCTGTATTTCACCACAAGCCTTCTCTGTCTGGTGGCATTAGCTCAAAGTCTCTCTGTTGCCATTCAGCTCATTACAACCTGCCATTGTAAGTCATCTGGTGACTGGTCTGGAGATTTCTAACCTGTGTGTGCTGGGACTTCACTGAGCATTTTTTTTTTGAGTCAGAGTCTCACTCTGTCACCCAGGTTGGAGTGCAGTGGCACGCTCATGGCCACCACAGCATCGTCCTACTAGTCTCAGGTGATCCTTCTGCCTCAGCCTTCCAAGTAGCCGGGACTACAGGCACGTGCTACCATGCCTGGCTAGTTTTTTGAAATACTGTAGAGACGAGGTCTCACCAAATTACCCAGGCTGTTCTCGAACCTGTGGGCTCAGGCAGTCCTCTCGCCTTGGCCTCCCAAAGTACTGGGATCACAGGCTTGAGCCACCAAGCTGGGACTCACTGAGCATTCTTTACTGGGGAACATGGCTGTGCTATATTGTAGCTGCTATTGCTGGACTGACTCTTCTGTTGCAACTTGTGTTGATATTTGTGTGCAGGAGGCCCTGAGTCTCATGCAGCAGGGCTGGCTTTGCTTCCAGCTGCTCTGAGTGGGTTCTGAGCGTCTGTAGCAGCTGCCCTGGCAGTATTTGGAGAGCTCCTGTGGATTACAGAAGGATTAACTACACTACTTGCTAGAGCTGTGTCTGGCAGGAGTCTTAGAATACTTTCAGGAAATAAAAATAGAATTGTCTTTCAACAAAGGAGTAAGAAAACTTGGCACTTATTTTCATGAGATTACTTCCCTTGGGACAGAAGTGTATGTGTGCTTTGTTTTAAACAACTCTGCAGGTGCTTTGAGGGATACTTTCACACTTGGTACTTAGGAGCATTGGTATAAAGCCAAGTCTGCCGATTTAAACCACAGGCACTTAGACCTGGAAGAAGTTCTGGTGTCATTTATCATGAGCTTTTCATTTTATAGGTAACACAGCTGAGACCTGAGAAGCTAAGTAACTCGCAGGAAGTCACAGAGCCCATGGGTGTTGGGACATGAGCCAGCCCAAGTCACGCGGTGCCAGTGGAAGACGTGTGCTGCTCTGCTCTCTCAATTCTGTCCCCTGAGGGAGGTGCCCATGATGAAGTCAGAGAAACCCGATGCATTTAAAGAAACCCTCATTGCAACTGGAGGGATTTTTAAGTTGGACACTTTGTTGGCATGGTGTGGAATAATGCTTGTAAAAGGCCCTCTCACTTATTAAAGGAATGCGCTTGGCAGGTGGTTAACCTGTGTGTGCTACCCTTTCCTACTCTGTGTAAAATCACAGTTACTTCCTCATGGAAATGCAAGGATGCTATGAACTAGCACCTGTAAAGTATTCATGATGGTGTTTGGCATAGAGTAGGTGCTTTGCAACCTTGAACTGTTAGGATTATTTGCTGAAAGTTGCCTTTTAATTTTTAATAACGCATTTAGAAGAGGAAATATCTGTAGACAGGTCTGAACAATCATCATCTTGCTCATACTGTTTTTTCTCAAGAAGCAATGAAGTATGAAAAGAGCAGACTCTTCAGCACCAGATAATTGTGGGTTGAATCTGGGCTCTTCCACCTCCTAGTTACGTGACCTGATCCAGCTCACGCCACCTGTTCAGTTGGCTCATCTGTAACGTAGAGACATAAATACACACCTCACTGTGGAGGTTAGAGGAAAGGGATGTGAAACCTGGCCTTTGTTCACAGGCGCTCTTTGTACCTTTAACATTGAGTGGAATGTAAACTGGGCTCGGTGGCTCAGCCTGTAATCCTGCGCCTTTGGGAGGCTGACATGAGTGGATTGCCTGAGCCCGCGGGTTTGAGACCTGGGCAGGTGAGACCCCCATCTCTACAATAAAATAAAAAAAAATTAGCTGGGCGTGGTAGCGCGCGCCTGTAATTCCGGCTACTCGGAAGGCTGAGGCGGAAGCTCGCTGGAGCCCAGCAGGTCGAGGCTGCGGTGGCCGGGAGCGGCCACTGCACTCCAGTCTGGGTGACAGAGTGAGACTCCAACTCACAAAACAAAAAACAAAACAAAACAAAAAACATTGAGTGGAATGTGTACGCACACTTTGGGGTAATTGGAGCTAGGATGGAAACACACACGCACACACTGGCGCACACACACACATGCAAACACATACATACATGCACATACATGCACACACATGCACGTGCACACACATACCACACACACACGCACACCCCACACATATGGTGTTCTGTTCCTCCATGAACCCCTACCCCAAGTACTTTCCAACTTCATAAATTCTCGGTAAATGGCCACACATCACTCCACAGATATTGTTTTGAATTATTTAAAATTTTTTATTATGTGTTCATTCTATCTCAGAAATTGAGTCCTTCTTGGGAAAAAGTGTTGAAAAATGTACTTGTTTTGGGCCATCTTCTCTTGAATGCTGAGGCTGTTACAGGCATCTACAGGTGCTTTTGTTGGCAATGAGTCTATCATAGCAACCGTGGAGCAGGCGTCCTCTTGCCATTGTGTTCAGAACCTACTCTCCAGCTTTTTCCCTCCCAGGCTGTTTTTTTCAAGACTTCCGTGTTAGTGGATCCTGGTTTTGATTTCTAAGGAGAAGCCATTGTTCTCTTGTCTCCATTTTTCTAGTTCAAGAAACTGGAAATATTGCCAGACACTGAATTGTTATTAGCAAAATTTCTGCTTAAGGTTTTTGGTCATACTCTCTTCAGAGTGTTTCATTCAAAATTCATTACAACTTCAGTCACCTTTAATTTTAATAAGACAAAGACAGATTTCTGTTCCTTTTCATGGTTTAAGAGCTACCGAGTAATACTTGCATTTTATGTTACTTTCACCTTGCAGAATAGAAATTGCTTTGCAAAAAAAACACCAAGTTTTTACAGTTATAGAATCTGAATCTATAGTGAAAATTGTTTATACTATCAATCTGGAAGTTGTTTCTGTAACTATTTTTTACATTTTACTTCTCACATTTTGTTTAAAAACTTTAGAAATTGGTTTTTCTTTGAGCGTTGCTTAAGAATCTTGTTGTTAATAGCTTTTTTTTTTTGAGTCAGTCTCATTCTGTCGCCCAGGTTGGAGTGCAGTGGCATGCTCACGGCCACTGCAGCCTCGATTTGCTGGGCTCAGGATATCCTTCCTCAGTCTTCCAAGTAGCCGGAGCTATAGGCATGCACCACCATGCCTAGCTAATTTTTTGATTTTATTGTAGAGACGAGGGCTCGCCATGTTGCCCAGGCTGGTCTCGAACCCCCGGACTCAGGCAATCCTCTCATCTCCGCCTCCCAAAGTGCTGGGATTACAGGCGTGAGCATTTATTAAAGTTTATTATAAGGCATTTATTATAAAGCATTGATTCATTCTATATTTATCATGCCCTCAATGGCAGGTGCTGTGCTAGGTTCTGTGAACAGAGTGGCGAATGACACGAACATGTTTTTTGCCCTTGAGGAGTTTACAATCTAGTGAAAAGTCGGAAAAAAAAAATAGCCTTCATATGAAGTAATGGCTGAGGAAGGTTTAAAGTCAACAGTAACTGCTAAATTGTTCTAGCACTTATTTAATTTTTTAAAAAACTGTTCAAGGTGTGATGAACTATGCAAATAGGTCAAGATGAATGTATTTGTCCCACGAGTGTGTACTTTTGCAAGAGCTGTAATAGTTTTTCTCCAAACTTAATTGTGGCACAGAACTTAAAAGAATCTTAAACATTTTCCCGTAGCCATCTGACACCTACTACAAATTTAACCCCTTGGAACACAGTGTTTGAGCTTCTGTGTGTAGCAAATCAAGGAAAAGGGAAAAGCATGCTTCTATAAAGTGTAAGACTGCAAGGAGAGAAAAGATGACACCTCTGTTCTATTTCCATCAGAAGATGTACAGCCCCACATTAAGCTAGATGAAATTTTGGATGTATTTCCCTTGCGCTAGGTATTTATCTGATAATGACAAGGTTGGATTATCACCCACAGACAACCACTCTCCTAAACGCAAAACAAATGGGGAGCAAATAGTCTCTTTTTTCTCCAGAACTTTATGGTTTTGTGAAAGCTGTAGTCACATCTGTGTGAGTTTTTCCCTCTTTTTGAAAGTGGTAATGAAGATTGACAGTTAAGACTGAAGTAGCCGAAGGAAGAGCCAGCAACAGAACTTAATAATTCTAATGTTTAAAAATCATAAGTGATTTGTGGACTTTATCTTCTACTAGGCATTACTGGCATGGATCAGATTAGTAAATTTAGCAAGAATAGCAATATGGAGTCTGCCTCTACTGGAGATAACGTGTTGAAAAATCCAAAGAGCAAAGCTAGTTAAAGGAACTGCTATGGATGAGGGGGTGGGTTCTTGTAAATCTCAATTAATGATCAGCTCAGGCCTGTCTTGGAACCCAGACATTTTTACTTGAGGAGAAATAACTTGAAATCATATTTTACTTAGGCAAGGGTCAGTATTCAACTGTAATAATTAATGTCCACCAACTGCCTAGGAAATGTATTTGCTTGTTCCTTTTAATTGATGGGTGTTGTTTTTATTGTTAATTATCCTTAATTTATGTATTTAATTTGATAAACCGTTTCCATTGTTTTGGATAAGTGTATTTCTCATTTAATAAAAATAAAACCAGGACCAAAATCCCCATGACATGAATGTAAATTTGCAAAGTGAATGGCTGGGGGGTAGAGGGCAGGGGAGGGATGGTGTGATGCATTTGGAAAGCACATCTATGGTGGGATTTGGGAGTTCTGTGTGTGTGTGGTGGGGGTGGTTATTTTTGCATCCAGCTGATTGAATTTTGCTAAATTTCAAGCTGCGAAAAAGATCAAGGAACTCAAGAAATACAGACTTTTATGCTAACATTTTAAATGTTCATAATTATTATTTGCTTTTTTCCAAGAGCACAATGGATGACAAACAAATCAGTTTAAAAGCAAATCGCCAGCCAGGCAGTCAGAGGACAATTTTTAACCTCAGTTTCAGTCAGGGTTGTTAATTGAAAGGGCAACACAAGAAGTGACTATAGAGTAGCTTTTAAGTAATGAGAAAGACATTCTTTCAAGTGGTAGCATATCTTGGAGGCTTCCACTTCTTTCTAGAAATGTAGGGAAAAAATGCAGAAAAATAAAGAGGATTTTGGAAAGGTGTGTGCAATACAGGAGAATTAGACATTTAGTAATGTCTGCATTTGTAGCCCATGTAGTAGCACTCTTGGAGTAGCCATGGTTTTGCATGAGTAAATTATACCTAGGCTGAAGATAATTACAAATGTAGACTGGGAAGTTGCTTCATTTAGAAAATCATTTATGCTATAGACACATATAATGTATCCAGGGTGAATCATCAGATTTCAGGATGAATGTACATCTCTTTTGAGACACCAGAAGGAACTGCAGGTTTGGCCACTCACTGTTTGGTTCTTCAGTGGCTTTCTCACTGCTCGTATGTCCAACTAGGTGGCCCAGCAGAACTCCCTGGCTAATGCCTGCCTGTCCTTGTAGCCTTGTCTTCTACTGGCCCTCCTCCCCCATATGCTCCTGCATCCCTGTAGAAGGGGTTGCACTCAGTGCCCAGGTGTTTCATGGGTCCTTTTCCTTTTGCATCCTTTTGCCTTGACTACAACAGTGTCTGGTTAGCTTCTTCATCAGTTGGTGGACATTTGAGTTTCCAGAATTTGGCTATTACGAATAATGTTATGAAATGTATGTAAAAGTGTTTGTGTTGACGTATGTTTTCATTTCTCTTGTGTATATTCCTAAAAGTGGGATTGCTGGATCATATGGTGACTATATGTGTACCTATTTGAGGAACTGCCAAACTATTTTCCAAAGTGATTGTGACATTTTACCTTCTCACCAGCAGTTTCTGGTTTCCAATTTCATCACATTCTTACCAAAACCTGTTGTGTGTTTGATTTTGGCCATTTTAGTAAATGTGAAATGTCATCTTATTATGATTTTGATTGGCATTTTCCTAAGGACTGATGATGTTAATTAAGCACCTTTTCATGTGAATATTGGCCATTTGAATATGTTTACTGGAAACAAGTCTGTTCAAATCCTTGCCTAGCTTCTGAGTGGTTTATTTGCTTTTTATGACTGAGTTATGAGAGTTCTGTATAGATTCTGGATGCTAGATACTTCCCAGATATATTAATTGCAAATATTTTCTCTCATTTTTTGAGATGTCTTCACTTTTTTGATGGTGTACTTTAAAGCACGAAAGTTTGATTAAGTACAGTTTATCTTTCTCTTTTGTTTGTGGCTTTGGTGTTATGTCAAAGGAATCATTGTCTAGTCTGAGATCAGATAGATTTATGCCTTTATTTTCTTCTGAGATTTATGTAGTTTTAGTTCTTTCATTTAAGGCTTTAGTCTATGTTGAGTTAATTTTTGTATATGGTTTAAGGATGGCACACACTCTTTTCTTTTCTTTTTTGAGTTGGAGTCTCTGTTGCCCAGGCTGGAATGCCATGGCACACTCACGGCTACCCCTGCATCAACCTGCTGGGCTCTGGCAATCCTTCCACCTCAGCCTTCCAGCTAGCTGGAACTACAGGCATGTGCTACTGCGCCCGGCTAGTTTTTGATTTCATTGTAGAGATGTGGTCTCACCAAGTTGCCCGGGCTGGTCTAGAACCTGCGGGCTCAGGCAATCCAATTGTCTCGGCCTCCCAAAGTGCTGTGATTATAGGCTGAGCCACCGAGCCTGACCTTGTTTTCATTAATGTGAATTTTACTTTATTTTAAATTTTATGAGTTTTTTTATTTTTCGTTTTTATTTTAGAGTTGTAGGGTCCGTGTGAGGATTTACTACATAAGTAAATTGTATGTCGGTGAGATTTGGGCTTCTTGTGAGCCTTCTCCCTAACTGGAAGTGGACATGATACCCAGGGGCTATACACTCCTAAGAGTAGAATTTTACTTTCTGCTTTCAGGGTGATCTAAAAACATAGCTAGTTTCCCTTTGCCTGTATCCACTTGTACACTTCATCCCCATTCTGTGGGGGTCCTGCCCCTGCAGGGATCGGGGGTCTCTGGTGGTGTGATGGCGTCAGCAATATGAACTGGAGGGACAGATATAAAGAGAAAGAAAGGAGGGAGAAAGAAAGAGACTGGATTCCTGTCTAGTGCAGAAGCCATTTATTGAATGTTATCCCAGGGCTTTTATCCCCAAACTCTGCAAAGTCATCATCACAAGAAACAAAAGGTAGCATGTGTCTTTCACATGAACAGGTCCAGGTGCACAAAGGACACCCCCCACTCTCAAGCAAATGTTTTTTCATACATAAGAAAGAACATGAGGAAGAACAACTAAAAATTGTCTTTTTTTTTTTTTTGAGTTGGAGTCTCACTCTGTCGCCCAGACTGGAGTGCAGTGGCTGCTCCCGACCACCGCAGCCTTGACCTGCTGGGCTCCAGCGATCCTTCCGCCTCAGCCTTCCAAGTAGCTGGAATTACAGGCATGCGCTACCACGTCCAGCTGATTTTTTGATTTATTGTAGAGATGAGGTCTTGCCGCCCAGGCGGATCTCGAACCCGCGGGCTCAGGCAATCTACTCACCTCAGCCTCCCAAAGACATGGGATTACAGGCTGAGCCACCGAGGCCGGCTTCTTTTTGTATCTTATGCTAGCTTAATGTTCCCCAAACCAGTTTCTTATGTGCCCTTAATTGTATTACAACGATATCATCTTGAATTAACATCACTCAATGTCTAAACCCGAAATCACCATAGTGAATTATTAACTTCTACTATTCTGTACTAATTCAAACTAGTTTTTATTAAAACAATTGCTCCTGTGGTTACACTCTTCTAGCACCAGCTGGCCTAATTCAAACGTCACTGGCCTCCCTGAACTAACCATACTTCTATAACAAAATGGTTACTTAAATTTTCTTAATCTATATAAACTATTTTCTAAAACCTATATCTATAAATTTCTGAAATCACATCAAGAGAACCTGTGACTTGCACTAAGGCTCCTCATTGTGACTCAAAATTAAACTTAAATTGTTTAAAAGCAAAAACCATAAACTGTGGAAAATGGGAACAGTAGACTCCCAGGTTTAGCTGTGAACATTCTGGTCTCAGAGTTTTCTATCAGAGCCAGCAGGAGCCTTTCCTGGTTGCTTGTGCCAATGGAAAAGGAGGGAGGGAATGGGGTCAACAGCTCCCAAACACATTCTAGTTGTCTCGGAGTCGACGACCCTTCCTGATCCCTAATGCTCAGTGGGCCTTCGTGGCCGGCTCCCAACGCTATCCCAGCTCCTCTATTCTTAACTAATCATGACCTAATTTATTAGAATCTGGTTGTGTAGTAGGTAGTAGTACACTCAGAGTCTATGAAAGGACAGAGTCTATATTACAGATGAGATTCCTTTTAATTAAGCAAACAACCAAGTTATAATGAACATCTACTGTTTTTGCCTTCCTTTCCTCCTATTTTTACTCTTCTGGAAATGGGCTGTGGTTTGTTCTTTGTGGAGCTCCCTTCCCACAATTCAGCAATAGACACACCTTACTCAAGGAGTGGACAAATTGCGCTGACTTGGCCAATGGGGATTGTATCTTTGGAGTCATACTTATTGGTTCAGAGATGAACATAGACCCAAAAAGGATCATGAGAGAGATACCTACAATTAGTGAGAATGAAAACTTCCGTAGCCCAGAAATACTGCTGTCTTACCACCAGAAAGGAGTGTCTGTCTATTTATAAAGCCAACATGAAGAAACATGAGCCGAGAGATGGAGAGAGACAGATTCTCAACTGTCAAAGAGCTGGATCTAGCTGTGCCTGAAGCCTAGACTATTCCTGGACCTTTCAGATACATGAGTCTGAACATTCCTTTTTAGATCTGCAGCTGAATTCATGGTGACTATGACACAGATCTAATGGTAGGAGCCAAGAACACAAGATGTGTATTTTCTGCCTTCAAGGATTTGACAACATAGAAATCAGAGACAGAGACAGAAATAAATAAATAAATGACAAACGCAAGAGTAGATATCTGTGTGAAATAGATTGATAGTACAGAGGAAGGAGTGGGTAGTTTTGGGAAAGGGTGAAGGAACTAGAAAAAGTTCTCAAAACAGGTCAATTCTGATTTGGGGTTGAAAGATGAGTTTTCATTCACCAAGTCTTCCTGTAAATGACAAAACTGTTTTTTTTTTTCGACTGCAACCTGCAGAAGTTATTTTTATTTTTTATAGACATTGGATATCTAAGAAATCAATGTACTAATCTGAGATCATATAAATTTATGCCTTTTCTGAGAGTTTTGTAGTGTTAACTGTTTTAGGTATGGTACTGACTATCAAATGGGCCACACTATGACACTTCTCTCTTCTAATAGCCATGAAAAGACTGTAGAAACTAATAGTAGTGGGTAATGTACTTTAGTAAGTGGCATGGATTAAGATTTTTTGGAACCTTATTTAGTGTATTTATGAATAAAGTCTCAGTGTAGTGTTGTGCTTTAAGTTGACCTAACTCTGTAGACTTGGGATCATTTAGTTCAACTCATTCATTTCACAGAGAAAGAACTGTAGCCCAGATAGGCTATAGAGTGTGCCCAAGTAACATAGTAGGGCTGGAACTGTAATCTTTGTTTCCTTATTCTTGGTGTAATCTTCTATTTTATATTTTCTATCTGAGGTTTGTTCTTAAAAACAAAAGCTGTGGGCTTTGCAGTTAAATTGCTGAGAAAAAAAAGAAGTATAGGGGAGGTTTTTATGTGGATGAACTCTCTGTCTAGCAGATTGCCAGCTGGATGTTTTCATCCTTCTGAGTTTGGTATCCACACTGCTGGAATGACTGGAAGGGGGCCATTTTCCACCCAGTTGATGCTCCCTGTGTCTGTCCAACTAGGTGGGAAGCCGTGATCCTTGTACAGATTGTCAGCACACGTGGTTCCAGCATACTGAATATACGGTCATGCAGTCATTAGAAGTCACAAATTCTTGTTTTCTTAACTCTCAGGAGATGACTTGTTTACTGAGCCACCATCTTCTCTCCTTTACAATCTCTGTAAGAAGGTGATACACACTCCCTTTAGCTTGAATAAGGTTATCAGAAGCAGTTCAGAAGCAGTTCAGAAAATGTTAAGATGTAAGCAAATGAAAGAAAGACAAGACAGAAAGAAGGAAAGAAAGAAAGATTTCCCCCTTAAGGTGAAGTGTGATGTTAATGTTTAGCCCTTTCCAGTGGCACACCAAACCTTTACATAAGATAGCTTAGTAGGAGAGAGCAAGATAACTTGTCTTGAAGTTTCGTTTGGAAGCAAGCCCACATTTTCTTATCTTGTGTGTTATTTAGGGTGACAGAATAGGGGGCAGCTGATTTGGTTGTGGGAAAAAGAGTAACTCCTCTCACCAACTTTGGCATATATATCAGCACTGGTCATTTCTTTGTATCTCTCCCAAGGCTCAGTGGAATTTTTTCTGATGAATTTGAAGTTATGCAACTTGTCTAACAAATAAGCAATTCCTTCAGCACATTTCCTAGATGATCTGTAAAAATGGAAACTCAGTAAATATGGGATAGGCCTGTTAAAAGTTTGCTCTTTAAAACTGAGGATAATACCAAAAGACAACCGTGTTAAGTCCAGTTGCAAATCATTCTGCTCCCTTTGGAGTCCAGAAGCTCTTTGCCAGAGCTCTGGGGATTGAGTAGCCTGCTGGTTGTCCTCAGGTGGAATGCAGTTTATTTGGGAGATGTGTGAAGTGAAGGAGTAACTTTTGGCATTCCTTGGAGCTAGCGTGGAAAGGTGACTGGAAAGAGTGAAATCTGAGCAGAGCCAAGAGAAGAACATAGGATGTGAAGATATTGAAGATATTCCATTCTTCTTTTTGGTAACACCTTTATTAAGATATAAGTCACATGCCACACATACCCACTTGGATTACACAATTCTGCAGTTTTTAGTATATTCCAGAGTTGTGCAACCATTACCACAGTCAATCTTCTACCATTTTCATCGCCTCAAAAGGAAATCTTGTACGTTTTTAGCTGTTACTTGCTCATCTTTCCCCACAGCTTTAGCCACCACTAATATACTTCCTGTCTCTATGACTTGCCTGTTCTGGACATTTAAAAAAATACACAGGATTACGCAGTTATAATAGGTGACCTATGTGTCTGCCTTCTTTCATGTAGCATCTTTGCAAAGTCATCCATGTTGTATTATGCATCAGTACTTCATTCTTTTTTATAGCCAAATAATTTTTCATTGTGTGGATATACCATATTTTATTATTCATTTATCAGTTGAAGGACATTTGAGTTGTTTTCACCTTTTGGCTATTGCGACTAATACTGCAATATAAATTTCTGTATATGTTTACTGGCTTCAGGCAATACAGAGGAGTAGGTCAGTGGGGGAAGTTGGGGGCATTTGAGATTGTCATAGTTTCAGTGCTGATTGACTTTTTTTTTGGTTGGAGTTTCACTATGTTGTTCAGGATGGAATACAGTGGCAAGTTCATGGCTATCACAGACTGTACCTGCTGGGCTCAGTTGATCCTTCTACCTCAACCTTCCAGATAACTGGAACTATAGGCATGCACCACCACATCTGGCTAATTTTTTTCTTTTTTTGATTTATTGTAGAGATGAGTTCTCACGAAGTTGTCCAGGCTGGTCTCGAACCCCTGGACTCAGGCAATCCTCTCACCTCCACCTCCCAAAATACAGGGATTCTAGACGTGAGCCACTGTGCCCAGCCTGATTGACCTTTTATAACATTGAACAGTGTATTTACTTCTAAAGAGTAGATAAAAAGTTTAGAAGACTGATTTTAGTTCAGTTTATAGAGTTGGAACTTTTCAACTAGTTTCATCCTAAAGAATTACTAGGTAGTTTCTTTATATACTAAGAAGATGGTTTTCACTTTATCATTCACTGTGTCTAAGAGACAGGGCTTCTACCCTCAGGATCACTATAGTAGTTGAAAGGACAGTGGGAAATGCATGTTTTTACTCTTCTTCCTAAATCTTAATATAATGATGAGAAAGTAGAAGCTATACTTTTGGAGAAATGCACACTTTAGGAAAAATTAACTTTGCCAACTTTGTCTTTTCAGAAACAGACTTCCTGGTGCCAGGTATCAGAGGTATCTCATAGTGTCAATCAAGCTTGCCTAGAGGAAAGAGAATTTACAAGGCCTAAGACATCATACATTGGTCAAGGATTGTAAAAGTCATGAAACTTGTAATTACAAAAGTTATGACCACCCAGAGGGGGAGCAGATGGGGATTCAATCTTCCAGTAGAATGGACCCTATCTACATGGAAGTCAAGGATCCCCCAAGCTACCCACTGGGAATGCCTAGGACATAAAGGGGAGTACACCCTCCATTAGCTCTAAGGAATGTCGTTTGGGAAGATACAGGAGAATTAGAATCCTTGTCACGCCCTTCCCTAGGGGCTGTGATAATATGGAGAGACATTATGGGCCTCTGTGTCACAGGATCTCCAAGGCATCCACAGGTGGTCAATAAGGAAGTCACGGCAATCACGTGCAACATTTCCAAGGAAAGAATTTAAGCCAGGACTCGGGGGGGCTATAGCGCCACACTCACCTAGAGTGTAGGCCCGCTCCCTGTTTGTGGGGGGTGAACTTTTCTTAATTAAATCTTTTCTTCTCTCACCTCTGTGTGTTGCAATTCTTTGCATTTACGGGGATCTCTGGGTTGCCAGCGTGGCATCTCCGGCTTGCCAGCTCCGGCGGTGCTGCGCCTCCCTGCTTCTCTCTTCTCTTCTCTCTCCATCCATCTCACCCTCACCCTATCCAGACCCTAACAGTAGTGAGTCTTTTTTTTTTTTAATTACAGAAAAAATGTTCTGGGCACAAGCGTCCTCCTCAGCATCCCAAAGTGTCGGGGATAACAGGTATGAGCCACCATGCCTAGTCAGTGATAGTGATTCTTAAGGAGCAGGGAGGGGCAAGTGAGTATTAATAGAAGAAAAAAATATCTGCATATACTTCACTGTGTTAGGTAAGGAAAGGTGACTGGAGTGCCAGGGGTTCGAGAAAGGAGCGATACTCTTATCCCTGGAAGGGCCAGAGCATCCTGGAAAGGCTTCATTTAAGAGATGTGGCCATGCCGGGCTCGGTGGCTCAGCCTGTAATCCCGCGCCTTTGGAAGGCTGAGGTGAGTGGATTGCCTGAGCCCGCGGGTTCGAGACCCACCTGGGCAGCGAGACCTCATCTCTACAATAAATCAAAAAATCAACCGGGAGTGGTAGCGCACGCCTGTAATTCCGGTTACTGGGAAGGCTGAGGCGGAAGGATCGCCAGAGCCCAGCAGGCGAGGCTGCGGTGGCCGGGAGCGGCCACTGCACTCCAGTCTGGGCGACAGAGTGAGACACCAACTAAAAAAAAAAAAAAAAAAGATGTAGCCATACTCAAATTTCAGTTTTTAAATAACTGAATGAAAACCTTTCAAACAGTTTAAATGTTTGCTCATTAATTTGCTACTATCCTAATCACTGTTGTTTAGCATTTGATGTGTTTTCTCTTTTCCTAATACCACTCCTCCCCTTTTTATTAGAGAAGTAAAATAAACCATATTTACATAACAAACAACCAAACTCTGCTAGTTGCACAGAGTATTAAAAAACTTTCTGTGAACTTCTTTTACTGGTACATTCTTCTGAGTTATTTTATACTTCTAGCATTTTTATCTTTTTATTCACAGAAAATTTGGATGTTAATGGAGGGGAATCTTTTGTGTCAAAAGATGAAGTTCTTAATGTTGACACCATATGTTTTGCTAGAGTTAAAAATATCAGATCTATTGTAAAATTTTTTTTTAAATGTGCGTAAGTTTTCTCAGTATATTTTGATGGCACAAATGACATGTTAAATCCTAGGTTAATGTTTGAAGAATACTAATAACCCTACTTAATTATTACTTTATTTGTGAGTATATAAAAATTGCTTGCTTCATTATATTTAAAACTATAGAATTTGGAAGAAACTCTTAAAACTGATTAAAGTCTATTGCCGAGAGATACAGTAGATGGTGCTTGTTTACAAGATTTTCTCTAGAAGTCTTTTGACTTCAGTATGATAATTATTTCAACACACATCATTACTCTGAAAAAAGTTTGTACATGAATAATTGCAAATCTGTTTTTGTAAATCACAAAACTATAAATATCCTGCCTTATTTGTTGTGCAACACATCCTTACTGGGCCGATTGCACCATTTAGATAACGGAATACTATGATTGATGCATTTTTAAGTATTTGGACATTCACTGACATAACATGCTTAAAACTTATTTTTACATAGATGTCAAGGACCTAATAATCTGTGTTAACAACTTGTTTGTCACTCCATATATACACCACTTACAGCTTTTATAGAGTGTTCAGTAGTGCTGATTACATTGGGATGGATGTATTGTTATAGAAATACTATTTGACATTTTGATCCTTAACTAAGTTGTCTGTTTTGAACCCTTGTTCCGTAGTGAGGAAGTCTATTGTTTATAATGAAGGGGATATCAAATTCTGAATGAGTCTTATGAAAGGGCTGCTTCCAAGAATGGAACGCTATTTTAAAGAGTATGGTTATCCATGGTAAGAAAAAATAATACAGCCTTTAAAACAAAGCCCTATCTTACTAGAATAAGGACCAGCTAGGGCAGGATCATGAGGGGTAATCTGTAGAGTTGAACCTTGGCTGGTGGAGGTAACTGGGGGCTACTTGGTGGGATTGCCAGGGTTTGAATCAGAAGTTTCAGCTTTAATAAATCTTGTCAGTGTAGAGAGAGGCTATTCATTGCTGACAACAATCAGGAAAGATGAGGACAAAAATTCCTCTAGAAGATTATGAAAGATGGATTTCTGCAGACATAGACATATACAGGGTGAGAAGAGAAATGACCCTATAGACTAACCTCAGCAGCTTAATTTGCTCCATGATTATACCTGACAATGGGAAAGTTAAAAAAAAAGATTTAAGACTTTTAGATGTAGGTGTTTTAGGGAGGATTCTCTTTTCAGAGGGCTAAAAAAAAATCATAAAATGCATAATTATGGTTTGTTACAAACATTTTTGTCTAGGCAACTTAAAAAATGGCGAGTGGTACCTGCTACCTTGCGCTCTGGCCACTCCAGACCTCCCAGGACTCACTGAGGCCCTTCCTTAGTTTGCCCAGTCTGGATCAGCCACCGGACAGGCACTTTTCTCACCTCTCCATCCCAGACCGGACCTGACAGGGGTATCCTCCCCAACCTGAGGTGGAGCCCACCTCTGTCCATCTGGATATTTTGACAGGTGCTTAGAAGATTTAAATAGTTTTTATTGACTGGGCATGGTGATTCACACCAGTAATCCCACCATTTTGGGAGACTGAGGTGGAAGGATTGCTTGAGCCCAGGAGTTCGAGACCAGCCTGGGCAACATAGTGAGAACTTGTCTCTGTTATTAAAAAAAAAAAAAAAAAAAAAAAAAAAAAAAAAAAAATTCCCCCAGATAGTCAGTTTAGGAGCCTAATTTATTGATTATAGTTTTTTTCCTCATTATGTGTTGTTTGATCATGGATCAGATGTAATTTATATAAGCCATATAACATGGATCTAATTAGTACTAAACATAACATGGATCTAATTAGTACTAAAATGGTTTAAGGTTGAGGATGGTTTTGAGAATTAAGAGAGCCTAGAATTTTGCCCACTCAGCCTTTCTTTTCCATACCTTTCCTATACAGCAGGGATCTCTCCCTCTCTCTCTCTCTCTCTCTCCCTCCCCCCGTCTCCCTCCTTCCCCCCCCTCTCTCTTTTTCTCTCTGTCAAGGTCTTACTCTGTTGCCCAGGTTGGAGCGCGGTGGCATCATGGCTCACTGTACCTTCCAACTCCTAGACTTCAGCAATCCTCCACCTTAGTCTCCCAAGTAGCAAAATACCCAGCTACTTTAAAAAATTTTTTTAGAGATGAAGTCTCTCTGTGTTCCCTATGCTTTTGCCCAGGCTTGAACTCCTGTGTACAAGCAATCTTTCTGCTTCAGCCTTCCAAGGTGTTGGAATAACAGGCGTAAGCCACCATACCCAGCCGATGTTTTTTCTTAAGGCATTATTTTCCATTCATCTGTGTATATATTCTTGGGCCAAAACTGTGCTGCTTTATTTATTGTAGCTGTATTATAATACAGTATTATACCTGATGTGACTTGTCTGGCCTTTAATTCATTCTGTTTTAAAACTTTTAAGTATTTTCATCTGTTTGAATGCTTTGCTTTGAAGTCTGAGTATAGGCTCCCCCTCCAGAATGAATGTTGGCATAGACCATGTAGAACTTTTTACTTGAAATATAGATTTGGCAATTGTTAGCAAAGTATCAACAGTTAATTTTGCATATCGTGAAGTTAATAAAGATGTTCTCTATAAAATAACAACCAACTG
The DNA here is from genome assembly GCF_000164805.1 of Carlito syrichta. Lineage (NCBI taxonomy): Eukaryota > Metazoa > Chordata > Mammalia > Primates > Tarsiidae > Carlito > Carlito syrichta. Next base: position 297,590 of record NW_007248402.1, read on the forward strand.
TAACTCTGTTAAAGGCTTTATGTAACTTTTAAACTCTATCTACTTGAATTTCTTTGAGAAATAGTAACAATTTAATGCACCTATATAATTTATTCTTTTCTCTATATATTCAAACAGATACACAAATGGGCTGTTTTCTACATCAATTAAGTTATCAGTCTCCTTGATCTTAAAGTTATATGATTCAAGGATTGCAAAAACATGTAAACTGAGAGAGAAGATCTTCCATGG
>NW_007248402.1:297840-396525 GCF_000164805.1 Carlito syrichta
AAGAGAACTAGAAGAGGAGAGTGTGGAAAGTGAGGTTAAGAACGTTTGACTAGACCAAGGTCCTGTGAGGTAGAATTAGCGACGTTCATTTGGAGGCAGATTGGAGACCAACCAAGAACAGTCTTTGCAGATTAATTCATTTGTTCATTAAGTATTAATTGAGCACCTACTACATACCTGGACCTCTCTGGTATTGGAGATGTGGTGATGAGCAAATTGGACACAAATTTCTGCTCTCATGGAGCTGACATTTTAATGGAGGAGAGACACTGTGAACAACAGGTGCAGTCTGTGGTTTATTAGGTATTCATACTTGCAAAGGAGAAAAACTTAAAGCAGGGGAGAATGACTGGAGGTGTCTTCTGATGGGGGCTTTATGTTTTTGATGGAGTTGTTGGGGAGGGCTTCCCTGAGACCCTGACTTTGGGGAAGGCCGTGAGGGAGCTGCAGGAATGTCGGATGAAGAGTGCTCCTGGTAAAGGGAATAGGTGGTGCCAAAGGCCCTGGTGTGCATGGAGGAGAAGGCAGTGGAGGAGGTGTTGGATGGAGTGCGGGGAGAGTGGCAGGAGGTGGACTGTGGTTGGCACCTATAACTCCAGGACTGGTCCTAGATATTTCGAGGATCTTGGGTAAGAAAGGGCAAGGCCACCAATTGAACCAAAAAACTAGCCTTGTCATACTTTCTACATTCTTATTCAGTTGTATGTCAAGTTTTTGTGTGTGCTCAGAGTTTCCAACATCTTGAGGAATGAAGGGAAGTAATGATGTCTACAGATACAAGTTTACCATTTCTTTTTTTTTAATTATAAAGATGTGGGGTACAATTCAGGGTTAGGTATACAAACGTTGATTATGCAGGTATCCTTGTTGATGGTGTGTTACCATTTCTTTTGTATTTGCTTTGACTTAGACCATTTTGAAATCTTAGCAGATATTTTAGGATGTGCTTCTAAATGTGATGTATCACTGCTTATTTTGGAAGCAAATAAGATCTCTTAAGATCCACTTGGCATTACAAATGTTTCAAAAAATACCCACTAAAAGAGTACTGTGTTGTGTAGCCTGGTGAGCTCTGTGGTTTGCAGTCTTATTTAAGCAGTAAGAGTAATAATCCCTGAAATAGCACTTTCTGTCATTCACCTACCTGCCTGCCAATTTTCTCCTAAATTTATCAGTTTCCATAAAACTTACTGTGAAACTTCAGCTGCTTGTAACAGTGAGTTTCAGACGAATTTTTACTTTTTCCAAACAACAAGGTCTTTTTTTTCTTTTCCCATAGTGCTTTATAGTGTAAATCCTGTGGTGACCAATAAGGTCTTAAAGTTATGATGCTGAAGTCCTTCAGTCATTTTCACACTGTCTTACTGTGTTGTAGGCTGTTTGTTATTTGCTTATTTAAAGAAAATGAATTCCTGATCAAAACCCCAAGTGCCCATGCCATAAGATATAAGATAGACAAGTGGGACCTCATCAGACTGTCAAGCTTCTGCAAAGCCAAAGAAACCAAAGAGAGCAGGGAGACAGCCCACAGACTGGGAAAAAATATTTGCCAACTGTATGTCTAACAAAGGCCTAACATCTAGGATCTACAAGGAACTCAAATGTGCCGAAAAGAAAAACAAACAAACATCCCCATTACAAAATGGGCAAAAGATATGAATAGACACTTCTCAAAAAAATACATATGAGCAGCCAACAGATACATGAAAAAATGCTCAGCCTCACTAGTCATCAAAGATGTGCAGATTAAAACCACACTGAGATGTCACTTAACTCCAGTCAGGATGGCCATCATCAATAACTCAGAAAACAGATGCTGGAGAGAATGCAGGGAAAAGGGAACACTTCTACACAGTTGGTGGGAGTGTAAACTAATAAAACCTCTGTGGAAAACAGTGTGGCGATTCCTAAAAGATCTAAAAATTAACCTTCTATATGACCCTGCAATCCCCCCACTGAGAATATACCTGGAGGAACTCAAATCACTCTATGAAAAAGATACCTGCACACACATGTTTATTGCAGCATTATTAACAATGGCAAAAACATGGAACCAACTGTGCTGCCCATCGAAAGAGAACTGTATAAAAAAATGTGGTACATATAGATGATGGAATATTACGTAGCCCTAAAGAAGGACAAAATTATGAACTTCACAACAACTTGGATGGTCTTAGAGTCTATAATAGTAATCAATTACAGAAACAAAGAACCAAGTATCACATGTTCTCATTCATACGCAGACCTTGAACAATTATTGTAATACTATAAGAAGAGGATTGTTAGTAGTGGGAAACTGCCAGAGGGTGGGATTGGCAGTAGTGGGAATCTGGGGGGAGGGGGGAGGGAGAAGAAGTGCACACCTCATTAACAACAAGGGTACCTGTGTAATGAACATTTGTATACCTAACCCTGAAATGTACCTCCATCTTTAAAATAAAAAAATTAAAGTTAAAAAAAATCAAAAGATGTTTGTAAAATCTTGGTTTTAGTTATGTTCCAAAAGTATAACGTGGTAGTCATTTAACTGAGGTTTCTTCTATATATTCACTAACGGAGAAACCACCCAGCCACTTTTGGCCTCTGGAGGTAATGGAGAAGCACACATAATATGCTCTCCTGAAAGTTGTTCTTTCTCCTGGTGAAGTGGAGGAAGAAAGCCTACCAGCTGTGTCAGATGCATGCATAATCTAGCTGTGTTGCCACCAAAGTTGGTGTTTTGGTGCTTAAGATGACTTGATTTATTTCCATTTTACTGAATGTTGAGTGTCTGTGGTGATGCATTAGTGCACATTGTTTCTTTAGGCTGTCAGGGAAATCGGTTAGGGCAATGCCCAGTGCTGCCAGCTGTGTGAGTCGCATGCGGCTGGGCCATGACATAATCAGTGCCTTAAGAAAGAGATCACAGACTTGTATTTGAGATAAAGAGAACAAGATACTACATTCAATTAATAAATGCAGTTACCTCCAAGGAGATTGTATTAGGAAGAGTAGCAAAAAGAGTTGGGAACAGTTCTTAATAAATATAGCTCAGGGATAATATTGTGTGATTGGCTTAAAATGTATTAACTGATTGTAACTTGGATTAACAATAATCAGAGTTACAAGCACAACATCTTAAAGCCTATTACTTAAGATAATTTTTTGATAGTTTAGCCCAATTTTTTAATTTGTGTTTGATAATATTAATGACTTATTCGGGCAGGCAATATACTGCCTCTTTACTAACCTGTAATAAAAATTATCCCTTACAAATTAATGTGTATTTTGTCAAATTGTTTATTATGTGTTCCTTCCAAGGACCACTTGAAACACCAGACCCCAAAGCAGTTTATTTTAAAAGATAGTTATAGGTAATATTGCAAAGAAATGGAGAAAGAGCCAGTTGATATTTATATTTTTAAGCTCTTAAAATATTCTGCACATTGGGAATATGCAAGAAATGCTCTTAAGTAGCCAAGTAGTCTTATTTAATCAGAGGAGGTAGTTTACTTTGTTACAAATCCATTTTTGCTGGCATAGCGCAGATGTGTTATAGGATTTGCTGTGCAAGTCATCAAATCTCTCACTTTTAAGAATGAACTTTTGAAAATGGTCTTTTGCTGTACAGAGTCATAGTCACTGTAGGCTATGAAGAAACTGACTCAGTGTGGAGGATGGATGTCGCCAGCTCAGAAATGTGCTGTGGCTCCCAGAGGCCATTGTCTTCCATTATCTTTCTCCTGAATCTTTATATGTCATTAAACATGACTCCATGCAATCTAGTCTGAAGGGTTTATAGCATTAATATCCCCTTTTTGTTTGTATTGTATGTATAAGTTTTGTTTATACTTGTTTATATGTAGTTTTTGTTTACATGTGTATCCTGTGAAACGTTTGTGGCAATTTGAGGACTAAATAAGAAAGTGTCTGCATTAAGATAGGAGTCTCCTGTAGCATCTGGATTTCTTTACCTTGTAAAATAATTAGCTCAGCTATGATATTAGAAGGACATCAGTTTATATGTGCCTTGGATTTTATGACAGCTGCTTTGAGATGAATTTGAATTTGGGTGTATCATTAGACAGAGTTTCTAAAGTCTGATTAAAAAATACTTTTATTTTAATATTATAATTAAATTTCTGCATCCATAGCATAATGTGGATAGAAGAGCTCTGGTTCTTCATTGATTGGTGAAATAAAATATAGCATGAATAATACATTTAAAATTATGGTGTAGAAGAATCCAGATGAGACCCTCGGGTCAGACAGAATGAGTTTCTATTTATCTTGTTCTCACTGTGTTGGAAATCTGTTGGGCAAATTAATCAGATTCCCTCTGTAGACTCTTTATAACTTAAGGCAGTGCATTAAGTTGCATGTCTCGTTGTCATCACATATCAGATATGCATACTATGTAGTGATTCATATGAGCTGCTGGAGTGTTTGGGTGCTTTTGTTCCTAAGTCTTTGCGCGTGGAGAAGGGGGTGGGAGTGCATGAAAAAGCTTCAGTTACTCTGACATTGTTATTATTTTATTGGCAACATGCTTCTTTGGTTACATGGATGAATTGTGAAGTGGGTGCCTTTAGTGTACCTGTCACCCAGATAGTGCTCGTTGTACCTGATAGGTAATTTTTCATTACTCCCCCATTTCTACCCTCCCCCTTCTGAGTCTCCAGTGTCCATTATACCACTCTTTATGCCTTCACGGACCAATAGCTTAGCTTCCACTTGTAAGTGTGAACAGCAACATGCTTCTTTCTAATAGAAACACTGTTACGTTTTTATAGAAATTAGGAATCTCTCTCTCTCTCTCTCTCTCTCTCTCTCTCTCTCTCTCTCTCTCTTTCTATATATATATATATATATATATATATATATATATATGTATGTTTTAAATAGAGTCTCTGTCACCAAGGCTGGAATGCAGTGGCGTGATCATAGATCACTGCAGACTCACAGGCATGTGCCACCATGCCCGGTTAATTTTAAAATTTTTTTGTAGAGATGAGATCTTGCTATGTTGCTCAGGATGGTCTTGAACTCCCAGCCTTAAGTGATTCTCCCACCTTGTTCTCTCAAAGTACTGGAATTATAGGTTTGAGCCCCCCGGCCCAGCCTGCACCTCATTTTTGATAGTTTAAGCAGATTTTGGACATACCTAGATGTACTTTAGAATATGATTGTGTCCAAGTTGGCACGTTTTCCCAAAAACTCTGTTGGAAAATTAAACAGTCGTTTTTAAGAATTCTGTGATGACACCAATTCTGCGCTGAGTGTGTATGTGTTTGAAAATATGGATACTTTGATTTGTTTTACAAAAGAGCACCAAGGGCAGAGTTTTAATTCCCCCATTGTCCTATATTTTTCTATTATTCCATTCTCATTTGCATATTTCTGTTTTCTGTGAAATACTTTAATTAAGCCTCGAATACTTGTGACATGTATTTCAAACTGTTGTATGTTATTTGACACCAGACATTTCTGCTCTCTTGTAATATTGGTCTATAAAAAACAGTGAGACTCTTAAATTGAGGTTGCCTGTCAACTTGATCAAATGTCACTTTAATCCCTCTGCACTTCTGGCAAACTGAGAGCTATTCAGGAAGTACTTAGTTTGAGACAAATATTTTCATTACAGACCTGGTGGTGGTGACTCCACTTGGGTGTGTCCAGACTCTTTCTTGACCAACCTCCACTTAACAGACCTAGTAGAGGTAACTCCATCCGGGTGTCTCCCAGGCACTCTCTGAGTGATCTCCACTTAACAGACCAGGTGGAGGTGACTCCATTTGAGTGTCTCCCAGACTCTGTCTTGACCGGCCTCCACTTAACAGACCACCTGGTGGTAGTGACTCTGTTTGGGTGTCTCCCAGACTCTTCCTTGACCGACCTCCACTTAACAGACCTCATAGTGGTGACTCCATTTGGGTGTCTCCCAGAATCTTTCTTGACCGACCTCCACTTAACAGACCTGGATGGAGGTGACGCCATTCAGTTGTCTCCCAGACACTCTCTCACCAACCTCTGCTTAACAGACTGTGGAATGAGCAGATGGCCTCAATGTTCTCTGGAAACACACTGACTGAGGTGTTTGGCTGTGCTCCAGGATGCCTAGGCGCTGCTGCGTGCACTGTCAAGTTACGTATTTTTGTCAGTTGTGCTTGTAATAATATAATATAATTAAGTAACTAAATGGATAAAATATAAGTACATAAAGAAAGAGTGGGATTGTTTCTATGAAAAATAAGTTAAATGCATCAGACTATAGGACGCAGGCATGCTGACTAAACTTTTTTTCTTCTGTCTCATATCTAGAAGACACAACTTTACACAGATTTAGAAGACTGTAGCCAGACTATCTTTAAATCCTTCTCTTGTGAAAACTGATACTGGAATTCATAGGTGATGTTTTATTTTTATGGTTCATGTGGAAAAAAATTGACATAGTTCTTGGATCATCTTCAAAGGAAAAATCTTCACTCTATTTCAAAAGACACTTGATTGAATGTTCATTTATAAGAATTAAGTTAAATAAAATATTAAGGCATGAATTATAATTTATCTGTATGGCTCTCCACTTTATTTTTTTATTTATTTTTTTGAGTTGGAGTCTCACTCGGTCACCCAGACTGGTCACCTCGACCTGCTGGGCTCCGGCGATCCTTCCGCCTCAGCCTTCTGAGTAGCTGGAATTACAGGCACGTGCTACCACGCCCGGCCGATTTTTTGATTTATTGTAGAGATGAGGTCTCGCTGCCCAGGTGGGTCTCGAACCCGCGGGCTCAGGCAATCCACTCACCTCAGCCTCCCAAAGGCAAGGGATTACAGGCTGAGCCACCGAGCCCGGCGGCTCTCCACTTAAATAACACTTCTGTTTATCTATTTACTAGTGGTATGTAATGCATTACTAGTGGTAGATTATTCCTTTACATTCTACATTAATACATTTACTTGTATCTTTTTATGGATTGAAGTTATATTTGAGCCTCTTTATTTTGTTATTTTTTATAACCTAGTCTTTTAGTGTTAAAGTCTACATTCTACTATCCAGTAAGAAAATATTCAGAAAATAGTAATAGCTGAGAAAAGTCTTTGGGGGAAAATATACATATCTAAAAGAGGTTTTTGCCATATGTGTAAAAGTAAGCTAAATGTGATCTATTTGGAAATATATCGGTAGGTAGACACACACACATAATTTTTTTTGAACTATTTGTAAGTAAGTTGCATGTAAGGTAGTGTATATTTCTTAAGAATAAAGATTTTCTCTGGCCAGGCACAATGGCTCATACCTGAAGTCCTAGCAGTTTTGGAGACTAAAGTGGGAGGATTGCTTGAGGCCAGAAGTTTGAGACCAGGCTGAGCAGCATAGCGAGACTCCATCTCTATAAAAAATATAAATAAGATTAAAGAAAAGAATGAAGGTATTCTCTGATATTACTCAGTACAATTACCAATTCAGTGCATTCAACATTGATACAATCCTTTTAATCTAATCTGTGACTTGTTTTCCAATTCTGTCAGTTGACACAATGCCATCTTTTTATGACATCTTTTCACCTCTAGTGGAGAACCAAACCTAGAATCACTCACTGCATTTACTTGTCTTTTTAGTCTCCTTTAATTTGGCAGAGTTCTTCAGCCTTCTTTTATATTTATGAATTGACATGCTAAAATACAGGTCCTTTTTTCCTTTTTAAAAAATGCAGTGTCCCTCATGTTACGCTTGTGTGATGTTTCCTCTTGTTTAGATTTAGGTCATGTATTCCCAGCAGGAATGTTACATAACCAACATCGTGCCCTCAGGGCTTCACATCTGGAGGTGCATGATGTCCATCTGCTTCTCAGTTGTGAGCTAATTTTGATCCTCCAGTCAAAGTGTTAGTCAATTTCTGTATCCTATTTTCCCCCTTGTTATTGTAGGTAATCTGTGGGGAGACATTTAATTCCATGCAGATATCTTGCTGCACATCAAAGTGTTCCCCCCTGGATTTAGCATTCATCAGCTATTCCTTGTAATGGTGGTTATAGAACGATGATGCTGCCTTCCACTTGAACACCTGGCTTTCTCTGGTGACCGGGAGGCCCCCCCGCTCTTTTCTTTCTCTTTCTATTCATTTATTTTTGATGTGAACTTCTGGATTCCTATTTTTCCACAACGGTTTATAATTAATTACTATTTTTACATTATGTTTTTGCTCAGATGGTCTAAATGGGCAACAGAACCCTCTTCCAGTTGGCTCCTATGTCTTTGTGATATGCTCAACTATTTTAGTGCTTTCCTACTTTATGACATAACTGGATTTTACAGACTTGAGTCTTACACCCTGGTGCCCTTGAACATCTCCAAGGAGACCTGGTTCCTTGGAGATGGTGAATAATATTATTTCTAATAATAATAATATTAGAAACTAAGTTCTGGACAGGTGTGTTCATTACTACTGGGGGCTTCTGCTTCTAGGGCTTTTGAGCAGATAGAGCTAGAAAATATATGTGTGCACATACACAGGCACTCACATGTGCATTCATTTATGCATTTATATGTCTATATATGCACATGCATATGCACATACATATTATAGAAATGTTGAGTCCACATAAAACCTCAATTCTGATTCTTCCCCATAGAGATTTTTGGGTTTGTTTTTTTTTTGCCTTGATTTTATATTTTTCTCTCTGTTTTTCCATGGTGAGAACCCTAGCTCCCAACAATTTCAGTGTATTTACTCATTTACTAGAATCTATAGTATATCTAATGTAGTTTCAGAATTGTTTTGGTATAGCACTATGAAATCGAGCCCATTTAAAAGTGTTTAGGGTTGTTTACATTCTCTGTCCCTTTTGACCAAGATTATTATCCCACCAAGAATGCTGTGTTCATAAACTTGCAAAAGTTAGCTGAGCATGGTAGCTTGTGCCTGTAGTCCTAGCTACTTGGGAGGCTGAGGTGGGAGGGTCCCTTGAGCCCAAGAATTTGAGACTGTGATGAGTCATGATGACATGCCTGCATTCCATACTGCGTAGCAGAGTGAGACTCTCAAAAACAAAAACAAAAAAGACTTAAGAAAAAAAACGTGAAAAAGTTCTTGCTCTTCTTTTATCACGTGTTTAATGTGTACAACATGATGTTTTGATATACATAGAGATAATGAGATGATTACTGTAGTCAATCCAGGGAACGACTCTATCATCCTGCATAGTTACCATTCTTCTTTGGTAGTGTCGTTATATTATACGTTTGAAATACAATTTTTTTGGGTTTGCTTTCAGTTTTATTCCTTCTTGCCCCATCTTTGTCGGTTTAAATTTAGTTTTTGAATATCAGCAACATTAGCATGTTTCTACAAGTCAAACTGTGCAAAAAGATATACTCAGAGAAGTATTACTTCCTCTAGTATCTTTTCCACCCTGTTCTTACTTTCCAACTCCCATATAGGCAACCAGTTTCGATAGTTTCCTGGTGCAGCCAGCACTGAAGGGGAAAAGAATTAGGATCTGCTTTTTTTTTTCTTTTTTTTTTTTTGAGTAATGGTCTCACTCTGTTGCCTGGGCTTAAGTGCCATGGCATGATCACAGCTCACCATAGCCTCGATCTCCTGTGTTCAGGCAATTCTTCCTACTTAGCTTTCTGGGTACCTGGGACTACAGGCGTGCAGCACCACATCTGGCTCATTTTTCAGTTGTTTTTATTGAGACAAGAGTCTCACTATGTTGCCCAGCTGATCTCAAACTTCTGGGCTCAAGCAATCCTCTTGCTTTGGCCTCTCAAAGTGCTTGGGATTATAGATGTGAGCTGCCATGCCCAGCCAGGATCTTCCTTTTGAAGGAAGGCATATCAAAGATTTTGAGTACATATTTTAAAACCACCAAACCGTGTTTATAGTTATCTAAATCTGTCCTCCCTCCCTCCTTCCATCCAGTGTACTTTTCCTTTCAGATTCCAATAATAGGTTTATATATACACAAAAAAGATGATCTCTGTCCTATAACCTGCTTTTTCATCTATAATGTATTCTGCATATTAGCATATTAATATTCCCGAGAAGCTTTTTAAAATTAAAAGTCAAATTTTTCAAATTTCCATGACCATAAACATTTCCCCAACTTTTCCACCCACACCTTGTTAATAATGTCCTAAGGAACCAGTGCTCCAACAGAGAAACTTCATTCTGGTATCATTTTTAAGCAGGATATTTGCTTTTGTTTTCTTACAACTGTCTTCATTATGTTAAATAAATTTCTTTTTATGACTTGTTCACTAATTTTTTTTTTTAAGTAGCAGTACTATCTTGAAAGCTACCAAATACTTTACCATGATTTTTCTGATTTGACCTATTGGGATAATAAATTACTTTGATATATATAATAATGTTGGAAAGCCTTATAATATACCCTGTTTCATCTTAAACTGTTTTTGCTAATGTTTGCTTTTAGAAATTTCATATTACCATTCAGAAATAAGGTTGGCTTACAGTTTTACAATTTGCATTACCTAAAAAAAAATTAGTATTACCTTTGTCAAGTTTAAGTATGAGGTTTATGCTAGTGGTTAAGGAATCGCTATTCTGTTGCCCCAAAACAACTGGATGTGGTACTTTTAGGAAGATAGGTCTCTTATGACTTTTCAATTTCTTGTATGTTATCACTTTTCCCACAACTCTTGGATTAATTATGGAAATTTATACTCTTAGAAAATCTTTGATTTAATCTCTTCTTTCTACTCCCTCTCCACCTAAAGATAGATCAGTTCTAAGTGTGTTTCCTATCCTTTCTTTTTCTTTTCAAACCATTAATTGTTACTTTTGTTTTTTCTTTCTAACCTCATTATTAAATTATAGGGTATATGATAGTGAGCTGCTATTTCATTAAAAATGTCACATGCATCTTTCAAAGCCAACAAATACTTCATCGTTTAAAATCACAGTTGTGATGTATGACACTTTGATTGGCTAATTCCCCAATCATGGACAACTAGATTCTTTTTATCTGTGTTGCTGTTAAAGTCAATGCTGTGATTAATATACAAACACATATATTTTTGCATGTGTTAGTCTTTTAGAATACATTTTGAGAGGATTTCTAAGTCAATGTGGTATATATTTTTATGGAAACTTTTAAAAAAAGAATATAATTTTATGGGACCCCTATAACATTGCAATTTCTGTATCTTCTTAGTCTTTGCCTAAATTGACTGGATACACATATTTTCTTTCTATTTGTATTACTTTAATTTCTAATGAGATTGAACTTATTTTCAACTACTTATTGGTCATTTGCGTGTGTGTGTGTGTGTGTGTGTGTGTGTGTGTGTGTGTGTGTGTGTGTGTAGTCTGTTTCTGTCCTTTGCCGACTTTTCTATTTGAGTAGTGATTTTTTTAAAAATTAAAAACTAATCGTATGGCTAGGAACAGTAATCTTTGCTTTACACACACACACACACACACACACAAAATACATATATACATATGTATCAAATTATTTTTTCCAATGTGTCATCTTTCTTTTAAGTATATATATGTTTATTCATAGTTTTTTAATTTTTATTTTTAGGGAATCAAATCTATCAATCCTATTATGGTTTCTGGTATTGGGGTTATGTTTATAAAAGTTTTCCCCATACAAATGTGAGAAAAATATTCACCCAAAATTTCATCTTTTGCATTTACGTTTTTTAATTGCCTGAAATTTATTTTAGTGTAAGGATTGAGTAGGGAATTTATCTTTCCTTTTCTTTCAATTTGCTTTTTAGTTGTCTCAAAAGCATTTATTGAATAATCCTTCTTTTCCCTGCTGCTTTGAAGTGTTGCCATTATCCTGAATTAATTTTTAATATATACTTGGGCCTCTATCCCAGTGATGATATTACATTATTTGTCTTTTCCTGTGTTAGTACCGCTCTCTTCTAATTACTGAAGCATGATAATCTATTTATTACACATTTAGTCTTCCAGTAAACATGAGAATATTTTTTTCAAAATTAAAAACGTTTCCTATTGAGATCTTTATTAGTGTGGCATTGACCTTATAAATTAATTTAGGAAGAATTGATATCTTTAGAATATTGAAGTCTTATTGTTCAAAAACAAGTTATCTCTCCAATTTTTTTCTTATTTACTTTTTCTAGTTCTTCTCTTATAGGTACTGTGAATTTCTTATAAGTATTTATTAGCTGATATTTTATGTTTTTTCACGATATTTTGATTGTACTTTTTATTCCACTAAATTTTGTTTTTTCTTATTGGCAAATAAGAAAGCTGTGGTATTCTACATATTTATTTTAGCAAGCAGTGTAGCATAGTGTGTTTCCTTAGACAAGTTACTTCTTTTCATTTTCTCATCTTTAAAATAAGTTGATAGTTGTGGCTGCCTCATTAGGATTGTTTAAATTGCAAATGAGATAAATTTTAAAGGGATTAGCATACAGTTCTCAATTAACAAATATTAATTCTTATGATGATGATGATTTTTAGTTTTCTACTGAGTTTTCTTACTGTTTCTAGTAAAATTTTCCAGTTGATTTCTTTAGTTTCCAATATTCAGTCACTCATCTCTAAATAAATATTTTGCCTTCTCTTTCCAATTAGGTAACATTTTAAAGTACCTTTCACAAGGTAGTTTAATTCAGGGAGGAAGTGTCTTGGTATCATTACCATTTCAGTTACCTTTGACTTTTTGATAAAAATGTAAGCTATGTCCTAATGTGAATGAGTTTGGGGAATTAACTTATGAAAATGAATTATACAACATGACTTTGTTTATTTCATTGAAAAGTCCCTGGAAGACATGGTCTGTAAGAAAGATATGTTTTTCTGAATGGCCTAGTTAAAAATTGAAATCTAACATTATTTTATTCAAATAAAAGGACTCTATCTTGTTTCTCACTGTATTCCTTTCCCTTTCACAAGTACTGGTAAATATTGTTAACCAAATGAATTAACCAAATATTATAATATAGAGTGCATAAGATGAAATAGAAGTCATTTTCTGTAGGCAAGATATTTTGAAGAAAATGATAAATTCAAATTGCTACGAGGTCATTAGTCCTGAGATAAAGATTTGTTGGGAGAGTCTGTGGAATATTTTTTGTCTTTAATTACAATTTCTTATATCTTGAATGTTCTAATATGAATTTTAAGTGAGTAATATGGTTTCATTATTTTGTATGAACAAGAGAAGATGAAAAACTCTGGCAAATCGTTTGTAAACTAAAAGATGGGGAGGAAAGGCTTAAAATCTTACTCATCATGACCGCCTCTAATGTGTGAATGCATGATCTAATTGTGAATAAATTATTTTTTTAAGTGGCAGCTGTGACTCATGCAGTTTAGCAGTGTTAAAGTTTCAACTGGATAAAATCACCCACATCAGAACAGAAAGGATAATTTCTTCAAAAAAAGATTTCACTATTTCCTAACCCATGATCTGGGTGGGCTGCAGAAACCATGCCAACATGAGAAGTTGCAAGATTTGAGGGACGTCTAGAATTGTGAAATATGTTCTTTTTTTAAACCTAAAAAATCATCTTCAATAAGCGTCTGTAGTGGTCATTGACTAGGGTAAGGGTCTGTTAAGGGTTGTTGTGGAAGTTAGGCTGATGAGAAGACGCACTGAACTCCTTGGACTTTTGGGTTGAGGGAGGCTAAATAAAACAAGAATGTGAGAAAAGCTTTATGTAGAAGGGTGTGAGGGACGAGCCGAGTTTTGGTTGGTAGAATATAGACAAGGAAGGCCTTTTGAACAAGAGGGAAAGATGGGCGTGGTGGTTCTGAAAGCAGGAATAATTATGGGGTAGGAGGACAAGAATGGATTACATTTGTAATGTGACGGGGAAACGGGGTGACGTGCCAGCTTTTTGGAGGGTCTTGAAAACAGGGCAGAAGGTTTTCATCTGTGGAACTTTGTATAAGAGTGTCCCTCCTATTCCCCAACAAAGATTTAGGCCCTTATTTAAAACTTAGCATTTTTACCTTAAAACCCAATTAATTTTTCTGGAAAGGAATTTGAAAGAGAAAGACATTATTTGTCCTGGAGAACAATTTGGACTATAAAAGCAATTTCTGAGGTACCCTGATGAATGAAACTGTGAAATGGAGGTGTCTTTCTTTTGCTGATGGTATAAAACAAATAGGAACAGTTGCTACAGCCAAAAGTGATGGGAACTGCTGAAGGACAGAAAAGACAGCCAATAAATGCTTGATTAAAGTCACCAGATTTGACAACTGAGAAATGTGACTTAGAATTATGATTTCTTTTTCCTCAGTGTCACCTAAATCAATATCAACAATATTAGAATGACAAAGTATAAAGTAAGAGGCTCAGGCCATAAAGAATTAGGAAGGAAGGTCAAGAGATCGGGTTGGATTGTGGTAATCACAGCAATGAGAATACTCATGCATATTCCTATGACGCCCTGCATCTAAAGTGAACGGAATAAAATTATTGCTTCATAGATTTTCTGTGGGCATCCAGTATCTGGTTTTGATACCTTAGATCACTCATATACCAGTGAATACAGATTTCTACTAGAAGTCAGCAATAGCACCTGAGAAAATAAATAAGAAATGGAAATACATATGGAAATAGCATGTCATCTTGTGATATATTTAAAAATGTAACAACTTACAGACTTAATTTTTTTCTCTTATGGCATAATTAGTCTTTCCTATGTGTCACTACTATACAATTATGTTATTAAAAATCTCTTTGATTTCTGTGTAAAACATTGTTTTTTCTTATTTAGAGCATATGAAAATGACTTACTCGTGCATGTTAAAGCACTATCAGTAATTCACATACAATGACAGTAACAGCTTTTAACAGAAACCCTCTTCTAACAGATTATTACAGAAGTAAACTAGAAAAAACATAACATGGTATATCACAAGTAAACATGATTTATTGAAAGTGTATTATGGTAATGTAGTATTAAACTCTCATACTTTTTGACCTAGTAGAAGAATGTCCTTAATCGATATTTCTGAGACAGCAGGCATTGTAATCTATATTGATGTAGGTAGCCACTGATTTCAGAGAAAGTTTGGAATAACATTCATGTGTAGAAACAGTGTTACAACTTGGTTATGTTACCTACCAACCCTCAAACCATGATTCTCAGAGTCCTTCCCTTCTCTTGCCTCTCTTCCTTTCTCCTTACTTCCGTTCCCCCATCGTAATAACTGTGCTCATAAAATCTACCAGGTACCATGTTCAGGGTTGGACTGCAGTGCTTAAGAAACAAAATGGACAGTCTCTTGCCCTCTGTGGTGGTTGCTGTTGTGGAGCTTGAACTTTGTCCTCCCACACACCTCCACTCTCAGCACCCTGGGTTTTCAGGCAGTAATCAGGCAGTAGGAATATGGGGCCCATATGAATACTGGAGTGATCTATATAATTATCTTGAAATCTGGTGCTCAAGGATAAGCAAATATGATTAAATGTGGTTGAAGAGTAGAGACTTGTAGAGTTCTCACTTCTTGCGGATTTATGTTGACTTTCGGGAACCGTAGAAAGAAGGCAGGGGTGCTGGTTTTGATGATTAGCCTCACAATTTTGGTTTTCTTTTTATCTGGTACAGATTAGGTACTGCCTTTGTTTTTATCTATTTTATCATCAAGATCTTTTTTTGTTTGATACATGGAAGAAAGGGATGTTTTGGGAGGCTGGGTGTTGGTAGAGAACCTCTTCAAGTTGTTGAGCAAGAAATGGCAGAAAATTGGAGGAGAGGGATTTGAAGAGGGAGGGAGGGTGTGCATGAATGAAAAGGAAATTGTTTAACTAATCAAACTGTGGTCTGTGAACCCTTGGTCTCCTTTGAGGAAAAAAAGACTGAAGGCATTTTGACTGTTAGATCTTCCCTTACTGGCCCCAGGAAAAACTTTTAACCCAGTGTAGTTTGGGTGCTGACCAGAACTCTGTTCCTTGGGAAAGAGTGGCAAATTTATGGTGGTCGTGGACAGACTGCTTTTGTATTCAGTGTTCACAAACTGAGTTTCCATAATTCCAGAATGTTCCAGAATTGCAGGGAATTTTGAACTTTGAAAAGTCTATGGAGGCAGGGTATGGTAGCTCACACCTGCAATCCCAAGCACTTTGGGAGGCAGAGGCAAGAGGATTGCCTAAACCCGAGGGTTCGAGACCAGATTGGGCCACATGGCGAGACCTCGTTTTGACAATAAATAAAAAAATTAGTCAGGTGTGGTGGTGTGCGCCTTTAGTTCCAGCTACTTGGAAGACTGAGGTGGAAGGATCGCTTGAGCCCAGCAGGTTGAGGCCGCAATAGCTTTGAGCATGGCATTGCATTCCAACCTGGGTGACAGAGGGAAACTCCAAATGAAAAAAAAAAAAAAAAAAAAAGAAAGAAAATTTTATGGAGTTTGCTCTAAATACTTTGAAGACATGAAGCACATCTTATCTAAGATAAGAATGAATGCAGAATGAATGAATGCAGAATGAATGAGGAATTGGAAAGTTGCTAATAAATTGCAAATTACTTGGAAATTATTCTTTAATGATCCAATGGGAAGGGGAATTTTTGGTTTTTGAGAAAATTTTTGTAGAATTTCAGTATTCATGATTAATGTAAGAGATTTATGTTGTGAAGTCTAATTACTGTGTTGATACTCAAACCTATATTTTTAGTTGTTATTTACATTTTTAAAAGGTTGATATGGTTTTTTTTTTGATATTTATGAAACTGCACGAGAAGAATCTGGTCATTTATTCTGAGGCATCTTAATTTTTGATAAAGTGATTGAAAGGACATACCGATAGAAAACTAGAAGAAACTTAGTTTAGCATTGTCTTTTTGCCTCAGCATAATCATTTTTGCTTAGACTTTACCCCTGACATGCTTTCAATGTAGCACAGGTTAGATATAGATAAGATAAATTTCCACTAGGCAGGTTTTAGGAAGTGTACAGACATTCTGCTGCAGGCCAAGCGGCAGCCTACCCCACCCCCTTGACAGATCTCCATGAGATGCAAGACAAGGACAGAGGAGTTTACAAATGTCTTTCAGGTCTCTTTCAGGAAAACCCCTTCAATCCCAGACCCCCAAGTTAACCTAACCCTTTGCGACCTACTTGACAGACGCCGCCATGGCAGCAGTCATGTGACTAACCCACCCTCTACCTGCTGTCCATCACCTGACTTCACTACATGCGCTTGCCTGCCCCTTTGTAATGATGTAGAACAGACCACCACCCAGTCACCTTAATAACCTTCCCCCATTCAAGGGAAATGGTTAAGAGGACTCAACCACGAGCAACCAGTTACCATTGCCATGGCCATTGCCAGACCATTGTGTACGTTGCCTTGCTAAGCTATGGTGTGGCCATGTGCTCTTTGAGCTATGGCTTTCACCATGTTTCCTGGATTTGGCCCAGTTGCCTACTTTGGGGAGGAGAGTTTCCTCTTTCTTTCTCTTTCTCTCTCTAATTTGCTTTTAAATAAACTATATTTTCTAACTTCAGTGCAATTTTTGGCATCTTTCATGTGGCATTGGATTGCGTGCCCCAGACAAGATACTCACACCCCCAGCAGGACCTAACATTCTGGAGGTCAGTGTAGGAGAGTGTGACCCTAACATTTTTGGAGGCCCAGCTGGGATTGTGTAATCTTAAAACAGTAATATTCCAGTAAAATTGAGGGCCCACATCTTTAGACATAAACCCTATAAGCAGATCTCAACCTATTTTCAGTGCTCTGGAAGGCACATAAGATGAATCTGCTTGGTATCTGCTGAGGTAGATAGTGTGACACTAGTGTGTTGATTCTGGAGCCAGACTGCCTATATTTGACTTTTAGCTTTACTAGGATTCCTGTTAAGTGGCTTATCTTAGAGCCCCAGGTTTTCCATCCGTAAAATGGGACTAAAAATAATACTACCTCAAAGGACTGTTGTGCAGGTTAAATATGACAATACATGTAAAATACTTAGAACTACCCATTATTGTTGTTAATATTATTATTAACTTCTTTTACTATGTATGTATAAGTTTTATTTAGAAAGCAGTTATTAAAAAATAAAATTCCACACATTTATTTTATTTTAAAAGCAAATTCCTTTAGAAACACAAGAGACAACATCTGTAACAGTATTTGGTGTAATAGTGTGCTTTCTCTCACATGGAGCCAGATGGCGTTCTGTACCTACAGAATGAGGAATCCTTTAGCTGTGTGCCATTTGATGAGCAATCACATGCATTACTTTAAAGTACAAGTACTATGGAATCTCAAAATTGATATGTGGCAAATGTATAGAATTTTCCACATGATTGTAATGAAATAAGTTTTACATTAAGATATTTTAAGAGCAAAAAAAGATGTATTAAAATATAGTTGTAAGGGTTCATTTAGACAAAAACTATTTTAGAAAGTAAGCAATTAAAAGTTATAACAAAAATATAAATTTAATTATAAACTTTCATTTTAATCCTTATAACGATTACGTAGACATGCTTTAAAAAATCTTTACAATGTGCTCCCTTTTTGGTCACACATAGTTTGTTGATTTGATTTTGAGATGGAAATTGCTTCGTTCACGAATATCTATTCAACATTTAGTATGTGTTTGTCTCAGCTCTGGACCACGAGGGTACATCTGCGAACAGAACAGGTGGATGTCCCTGCCCTCCTGGAACTTAACTGTGAGGGGAGGCAGGCATAAACACACTGGTAGAGTTTGTGTGATGGTACTAGGTACTGTGGAGAAAAATTGAGCACGGAGGGCATAGATGAGTCTGTCATTTTTAAAAGGACCATTGGGGAAGACTACACAGAAAGGGTGACTTGCACATCAACTTGGAGACCCTGAGGGAGGAAACCATGTGGATGTATGGGAGCCTGGTAGTCAGATGAAGCGAATGGAACAGAGTGAGGGGAGACTGGTAGGAATGACTGAGAAACATAGGCTGCATTGCTGAGGGCTTGTAGACTGCTGCAAAATTGGCTTTTCCTCTGAATGAGTTGTGAAACCATTGGAAGTTTCCAGGTGGGGTGAAGTCATGTGGCCTCCATTTCAAAAAAGATCACCTACTGAGAAAAGATAGTAAAGAGTAGCAGGACCAGCCTAGAGGCTTTTACAGTAATCTTTAAGATGATGGTGGATACCCACCATCCAGGTAGGGTGACTGCCATGGAGATGTGGAGAAGTGGTTGGATTTTTTAATGTATTTTGAAGATAGGGCCAACAGGATTTGCTAATAGATTGGCTATCAAATCACAGTCTTCAAGGCTTTGGGTCCGAATAACTTGAAGATGTAATTGCTATGAGCAGGTTTGGGAGTACCGTTGGAGGAGTCGATTTTAGGAGTGTTGTAGAGCGGGAGACTAGCAGTTTTGTTTCAAATGAGTAGAATTTGAGAGGAAGGGTCCAGTTTATGCGTATAGAAGTGATTCCATTGCCACATGTGTGTTATAATTAAAGGGAGATATTGTGTGCTCCAATCTAAGTAATACGTGCATTTTACATTTGGAATTTCTACATTTCTGGTGTTCCTTCTTATGTCATTGGTCCATCTAACACTTCTTTTTCTATAAGCCAAGAGTGTATTCTTCGTCGGTTTTATTGGTTTGACTTTTAGACAAATATACCCAGACATTCAATATCTTATCTGCCTTTCTAGCTCTTCTCTTTCAAAGCATTATCAACATTGGATGACAATATGTTTATTTCAGAATAATGCCACAATTGCCCAAATATTTATGGAGTTCAGTTTTTGTATTAATTAAAGAATAAGCTTATAAGCCATTCAGGAAAAACAGTCTTATAGGGACTGTAAGTTTTTATATATTGACTTTTATAAAACTTCTGCTTTGACATATTGTACATTGATATCACTTAAGAATCAACAACCGCCAGGCACAGTGGCTCACACCTGTACTCCCAGCACTTTGGAAGGCCAAAGTGGGAGGGAGGATTGCTTGAGTCTGGGAGTTTGAGACCAGCCTAGGGAACATAGCAACAACTCATCTCTATAAAATCAAAATATCAGCCAGGTATGGTGGCATGCACTTATGGTCCTAGCTACTCAGGAGGCTGAGGCAGAAGGATCACCTGAGCCCAAAAGGTTGAAGCTGTGGTGAACCGTGATGGTGCTCTGCGTTCCAGCCTGGGTGACAGAATGAGTGAGATTCCGACACAAACAAACAAACAACCATTCATGTGCTAAGTCGGTAGACTTATAATGTGGACTAATGAGAATGTGTGAAGGCCTGGTGGAGTCTCCATGCCTGGTGGAAATTGTGCTGGGGATGCTGATGGGTCTTCCGGAGCCCTCTGCCTACTGCCCAGGACTGCCTGGGACTGTGAATACTCTTACCTCCAAGGCCAAGGGAGTCAGGGGTCTAAGGTACTGTTAATAGGCATTGAATACCTTCTTATTTCTCTGAAAATAGAGATATGTATCAGGATTTTATTTATTCCCAAAGAATACTTTTAAAGTAAATGACACATATTGCTATATTTGGTAAAGCAAGATATTCTTTAATTATATAGTGTTGGTAGGGAAATCCTTGCAACGAATTTCTGTCACCTATAGTAAGATTAGTTATGATGCTCTTGAATATAGTAGTGGTAAGTAAAATCTTTATGGATACTTTGAATCATGTTGTTTATGACTAATAAAACACTTGGAGCCAAGATGTGTTTTCTAGCAAATGTGAAATGCTTTTTTTTTTTGCTTAATTTTCTCATGCACTGTTAAAAATTACTTTAAAAATCTATTACGCACATGCACATTATGTTAAAATGTCGAATAAAATGACATGGATGATTGTAAAAAAGCAACAATTTTCTGTTTTGTGTGTGTCTCTACTAGTCCTGATCTATGTAGACAGTGATATTTAGTCCTTTTTGTTGGTAGTCCTCAGGAATTTTCAGGTTATGTTCACACTTTTTGTTTAAATCTGTAATATGTATTTTCTTTTCTCTCTCTTTTTTTTGTGTTGGTGTCTCACTCTGCCACCTAGACTGAAGTACAGTGGCATGCTCACAGCCACTGCAGCCTCGATCTGCTGGGCTTAGGTGATTCTTATGTCTCATCTTTCCAAGTAGCTGGAACTACAGGCATGCGCCACCATACCTGGCTAATTTTTTGATTTGTTGTAGAGATGAGGTCTCGCCAAGTTGCCCAGGCTGGTCTGGAACCTGTGGGCTCAGACAATCCTCTCACCTTGGCCTCCTAAAGTGCTGGGATTATAGACATGAGCCACCACACCTGACCTTATAATATATGTTTTCATTATGAAGTCTGTATAATTGGAATTCATTTCCCAGTGAAACTGTATATTATGACAGGTTGTCTTTCTTCTACAGTTTTTTGTTTCAACTTGACTTATTATTAACACATTCCTTTGTGTCTCCTTTGGTCTTTTTTCCTCTTGAAATATGCTTATAATTATTCAAGTGACTACATGTGCTTAGGGGCCTCTGTCCCACAGCTCATGGTTTTTCAACTCCAGACTTATTACTGTTTCTTAGGCCTGAAGAGTCTTCATTATCCTGGGACTTCCCTCGTGCTCTGTCATGTTGGATTGACTGAACTGGGATTCTATGCCTTCTGTTTTTCTTGCTTGATAGAACACTTTCTAAAAAAAGGCACACGGGAGGCTAAGTATTTGTCACTCTTGTGGCTGAAGCTGCCTATATTTCTGCTGTCATATTTGACTGATAGTTTGGCTGGGTATAGGATTCTAGATTGAAAATAATTTTGTCTCTACAGCATGTTGAAATCATTGTTCTCTACTGTCTTCTAGATTTCATTTTTACTTTCAAGAAGTTTTTGTCACTCTAATTGCTAATTAAATGTGTATATATCTGTCTTAATTTTTTTTCTTTGGAAGCTTTTGGGATAGTCTTAATATTCTGGTATAGTCAAATTTCATAATAATTTGCCTTTTAATAGGTCTCTTTTCTTCATTCATGAGACTGAGCTCTTGGTGGGTTCTTCACATCTGAAGATTGTGGCTTTTGGTTCTGGGATGAATCTGGAGGCCTTTGTCTTTTGGTTCTGGGAATTTTTCTGATTTTATTACTTTGCTAATTCTCTCTATTCAGTTTTCTACTTTCTCGGACCCCTGTTTGGTTTTGGATCTACCGAATTACTGGATTAACATTCTGATAAACTTCTTTATTCACTTTCATTTCCCATTCCTAAGCGTTTTGTTTCTGTTTTCTACAAGTTTTCCCTTTGTTTTTTAACTCTTTGCTTTAAATTTTTTAAATCATATTTTTAATGTTGGTAACCATTTTCTCTTGGTCACTAATGATTCCTTTTATATAGCATGTGTTTTTATTTCATATTTGATATCTTGTCTCTCTGAAGATGTCAATTATAGATTCTCTTTGTTTTTGAATTATTCTCTAAGGAATATTACATATAGTTTTAAAAAAATTAATGCTACTCCTTATTTTTAAAGTATTTTTCTGTTCTGTGCACCATCTGTGTTACATCCAGACTTCCCCTTTTTTGTTTTTTTGTTTTTGTTTTTTGTATGTTGCTTTTATATATGTTGGAGGCTGTTCTTAATGCCTGGTTATCATTTGCTGTTCACTGTTTCTTTTTTTTTTGAGTTGGAGTCTCACTCTGTGGCCCAGGCTAGAGTGCAGTGGCATGCTCACGGCCATCCCAGTGTTGACCTGCTAGGCTCAGCGATCCTTCCACCTCAGTTTTCCAAGTAGCTGGAACAACAGGTGCGTACTACCACACCTGGCTAATTTTTATATTTATTGTAGAGACGAGGTCTCACCAAGTTGCCCAGACTGGTCTCAAACTCTCAGGCTCAGGCAATCTACTCACCTTGGCCTCCCAAAGTGCGAGATTATAGGATGAGCCTAGCCCAGTGTTTTTTTAAGAAAGAGTCCTGACATGGTGATTTGGCACCTCACTGCATGTTTAAGGTTTAAAAAATTTTTTTTATTTAATTTTTTTTTTTTTGAGGCTGGAGTACAGTGAAGGCTGGGTGCAGTCTCCCTATAGAACAATAGAAACTCTCAGGCATCTATCACTACTCATCTCACAGCCACCGCAGCCTCAACCTGCTGGGCTCAGACGATCCTTCCCCTTCAGCCTTCCAAGTAGCTGGAACTACAGGTGTGTGCCACCACACCCAGCTAATTTTTTTGATTTATTGTAGAGATGCGGTCTCGCCAAATTGCCCAGACTGGTCTTGAATCCCTGGGCTCAGGCAGTCCTCTCATCTCAGCCTCCCAAAGTGTTGGGATTACAGGCTTGAGCCACTATGAACACTCATGCGTAAGTTTTATTAGTGGGTTGCTTTGGCTATATGGTGATAAAGTGGCAAGCGAGCTACTCTGTCAGGGGAGGCACAGATGTCAGTATGTGAGGCCTTTTTTCTTAGAGGACTCATGTTTCCAGAGGAGACTCTTCTAACATCTCAGATGAGGAAATTTGGCCCTGTGTATGAAGCAGATCAGAGGAGTTGATCTGAGGGTCTAGTGTGGTTCAGTATTCAGTTCTTCTTGGTTCAGTGCTGATTCTCAGTCTACTTTCCCTTGGTGATGGCTCTGATCCCCAAGGGTCTAGTGATCAGTTTCTCCACAGAATAATCTGGCTACACTGGGTAGGGGTAGGTGCTAAGGGTTTCTGTTGCTCTATAGGGAGACTTCGTCTGGCTTTCCTGTTTTAGCTCCCTTTATCCTATCCTTGGTTTACCTGGCCTGTTTGGGTTGTGTTTTGTTTGTTTTTGAGTTGGAGTCTCCCTCTGTTGTCACTAAAGGGCAGTGACAGTATCACGGCTCACCATAGCCTTGACCTTCCAGACTTAGGCAGTCCTTCCATCTCAGTCTCCCAAGTAGCTGGGATTACAGGTGCACACCACCACATCCAGCTAATTTTTTATTAGAGATGAGTTCTTGCTATGTTACCCAGGCTGGTCTTGAACTCCTGGACTCAAGCCGTCCTTCTGCCTTGGCCTCCTAAAGTGCTGAGATTATAGGCCTGAGCCACCACACCCAACCCTGTCGGGGCTTTATGGGTGACTCAGCCCATATGTTTTTGGCACCCTCCTGTAGACACTTGGCTAGCAACTTTCTCTGCTCTGTCAAGCCAATAATTGCCCCTTTAGCATTGCTGAAACATTTTTTTCCTCTTTGTCCTGGTGAGTTTACATCCTTTTTATTCCTTTTCAAGCATATGGTTTCAGAGGGGAGGAGATAAAAAATTCTTAGTGGTTAACCAGCCATGTTTAAGCAGATGTACCATCCAACTCTTTGAATTTTTATTTTAACTTGGGCCTCTATTGACGTATTTTGCAGTCTGCCTTAAAATCATTTCTGGAATGAGGCTGGGTGTGGAATATTTTAGAAACTTCTCTTGAAGGATGGTGCTGTGTGTTGATGGGAAGCTGTAGTATGCAGTGGAAAGCAGCCCTAAAAGTTCAGTGGAGCCTTCACGTAGTGAGATGGTGAATCAAGTTGAGCATTATTTAAGACAACTTTGCATTTGTAGATGTCTGGGATGTATAATCACTGTCCCTTCTACCCCCACCAAAGGAAAGAAAAAACCCAAAGAATGGTAGAGTTTTCCATCCGACACCTTTTCTTTTTGTTGCTACTATTCTTTAATTGCTTTTTTGAGTACTTTAGAGATGTGGGCATCTTGAAAAATAGCTGTGACCGTCATGCATTTTTATAGATTCTATTACTAAAAACAGATTTTAAAATAAAAAAGAGTTCAGATTTTATAATTTCTAGGTTTTATCTGTATGTATTTTTCTATCAGAACAGTTTCATGTGCCAAATTTAGATACACAAGTGAAAATGTAAAGGACTTTTTTTTTTTTTAAAGCAGCAAGGTCTCACTCTATAGCCCAGGCTGGAGTGTAGTAGCATAATTATATCTCACTGCATCCTTGAACTCCTGGGTTCAAGTGATCCTCCCACCTCAGCCTCCCAAGTAGCTGGGATTACAAGCATGCACTGCCACACCCAGCTATGTTTTATTTTTATTTTTTCTGTAGAAGCAAAGTCTTGCTTGGTATGTTGCCCACACTGGTCTTGAACTCCTGGTCACAAGTGATCTTCCTGTCTTGGACTCCTGAAGTGCTGGGATTACAGGTGTGAGCCACTGCACCTGGCGAGATACAATTTTATATTTGTATTTGCTCAAATAGAGTAACTATGGTTATCAATTAATTTAAAGTCGTATCAAGAAAAGACTATTTTTCATGTTTGCTATATATTATGTAGATTTAGCACATTTCTATCTATATCTCTTAAACAGAGGATAATGTGTTTGTATAAAAGCACAGTTTCCTTGCTGGAGTATATTTCTTACATTAATTGTGTATAAGACATTTTATCTGAAGGTTAATTAGCTTTTAACTATATTGTTGTCTCATCTCTCTGCTTAACGCATTGGTAAAAATCTAAGTATTTAGCCAGAATTATTTTTATTTTATATAACAATTGCACATAAAATGCTTATTATACCTAAAGTGCTGTTGTAAGTCTTTTACAAAGACCAACTAATTTAATTCTTAAAACAGTCCTCAGAGGTTGGTGCTATTATTATCCCCATTTTCTGGTTAGGAAACCTCTGAGAGATGGAGGAACTCATTGGAGGTGACAGAGTCATGAGTAAACCCAGCACTAGCCCTGGAGTCCATGGTCTGTACCACTGTTACGTTAAGTCGTAATTCACACCCAGACGGTCACTCTGTGTCAACATAAGACTGTCATAGCTCCTTCAGGTTTGCCTGAACCACGATGGATGTTGATGGGCTTGTGAAGTAACCATGAGATCCAGTACTCCACCTGCATTTCTATAGATCTGTTTTGGTGACTTGTAGAAGATTTGGGAAGGAGGCTGGTAATCAGAATTAGCTTCCCAGCAGTGTCTCAGTCTCCTGTAGGATATGTCATTATCATGAGGTTTTCCTACATGCCTAGGATTATCCCTTTGCACTCGGAGACATCTCGCGGATCACCTACCAGCAACATAACCACACTTTTTTACGAAAGAGTGAAAAATGAGTCACTTCATATTAAGTAGTATAGCGTTGGAACCATTTATTTTATTGCAATGATATTTGGCTTATAATGGAATTTTGGATATTGAGGAACTTATTTATGACAACAAATGAATGATTTATAGCTTAGTGAAATGAGAAAGCAATGTGCTTAATTAAAAGCTAATTAAGTTTCAAATAAAATTTCTTATACACATATTAATGTAAGAAATATACTCCAGCAAGCAAACTGTGCTTTTATACAAATACATTATCCTCTGCTTAATAGATATAGAGAGAAATGTGCTAAATCTACCTAATGTATAGCAAACAAACATGAAAAAAGATGTCTTTTCTTGTTATGACTTTAAATTAGTAGATAGATAACCATAGTTGCTCTATTTGAGCAAACACAAATATAAAATTGTTCCTTGCCAGGTGCAGTGGCTCACACCTCTAATGACTGTGTGAAACAGTCACTGACCTGCATTGCAAGTTCACTGATACATGTCGTGCAATAGTAATTTGATGTCTTCCCCCTGGTGTTTTTCTATTCGAGCAGACAATGAAGTCTCATTTTCTTCCTCCCACATTAATAATATGCAATTTATTGTCCAGTCTGTTGTTCGAAGATTATGTGGAAGGATGCACTCGTGATTCCTTACAACCACTTCTCCAATGGTAGAACAGAAGCTTGACAAATTTCAAATGAGACATAGGTTTTAAAGAAAACATACATTTAAAAAATATTTGTACTTGCATAAGTTTGTCCTGTGTAATCAACAGCATTCTCTTTATGTCCCCTGAGGGACATATTTATGACATTTTTGCTAGATATATAATGTCCCTCAGAGGGGACATCCAAGTGCAAAGGGTTATGTCTTATTGTTTTTCAGTTGTGTAAACTCTAAAATCATACATCCCCTATCTTTGTTGACACCAACATAGGTTTCACTTTCTACATATAGCATTAGCAGGCTTTATTCATTATATTTTACATAGAAGTAACTGCACTGTTCTGATGGAAAAGAAAAACTGCTTTAAATTCAAGCCATTTCTTCTCTTAAGTTAAAAAAAAAAAATTCTCCCAGAGAAAAAGCCTTTTGCCAGTAGGGTTCTGTAGCTTGTGGGATGTGCTAGAAAAAGGTACATAAAAATGTGAAGCACATTAATGAAAGAATAGTCCTTTATAGGCTGTGTGTGAAAAGCCAGATTTCTTTTTAGAAAGTATTTTAGATTTTGTACACATTTGCTTTTTTCCATTTTGAAATGGTTGCTCTGTGTATTCTTCCCAAAGTTATTTAAAATGAGACTACTTCTGTGGAATGTAAATATTGAGGCCGATGTCTAAAGGTCGTTTTTAAAATTTAAAACATCTGCACTCCTTCATACTTAAATATTTATTGTACAGAAGTTGGATAAGTTATATAAGTTGATGATGAGTGCTGACCTGGAGTAGACCCTACTCTGTGATACCAACACAGATTTGGAGCCTGCGTGGCAAGGTTAGCACCCACTAGGTAACTGTTCTCAGCTGGGGACAGACATCAGGGGTTTACTCATTCCTCTATAACTTGTGTCTTTAAAACAAGTAACTTATGCAGATGCCTTTTTTTGATTTTCCCTGTCACACCACACATGCAAACTTGTGTTGTTGGGAACTTCTGGGAAAGGCTTGTTTAGGGAAGTAGCACAGGAGGGAAGAAATTGAACTAGTCTATACTACATAGGAACTGTACGGTGTAGCTTCTTTGTCTCTGGATTCAATTCATTGGACCCAGAAGAAGTTCCAGTGAGAGAGCATCCCCTTGGTCATCGACTTTGGGCCTTCTGCCTTGGTTCATCCATCTTAATGATTCTCTTTCTAAACCCCTTTGTGAGTTGGTATTAATCGTAAGCTTGCTGCAGAGAGTTGTGGTTTAAGATGGCTCTGATATCACACATTGGTCAGTTGTCTGAGTTATTTTCCTTCCTTTTAAAATGGATTATAGCATAAAGAGGCTAATGTAAGAAATATTGTTGAGGGAGAACAAGTCTGTCATTGAAGTTAACTCACTTGGGAGAGGAGATAAAAGCAGATGTAGGTAGGCCATATAAATTAAAGGATAGTGCATGCCATGCACTGTCCAAGAGGAAGGAAGACTTACAGCTGTCAGTAGGATCTGCTGCCAGGTAGAGATCTTACCTTTCTAATCGTGTGCTTTAGTTCTTGGCTCTGTGCCTGATGTGCACCAGTATATGTTTTTTTTTTTTTAAATCAATATTTTTTATTTTAAAATTGTGGGGTATAGTATATGTTTTTTTGAAGAGCTCAAAGACAGAGTAACTACCAGATGAGATTCTGAGAGTAAGTTTTAGATAGGCGGGAAAGGTAATGATTAAGTTACAAATACTGAGAATCCAGAGGAAACCAAGAGGAGTAGGAGGCAAATAATTTTTAAAAAGGCAAGAAAAAGGAAAAGAAAACAATGCAAACATACCCATTTAATTTTGATTGAAAGGCATTTGATTAAAAACTAAACTTAGTAAACTGGCAGTGTGCATTCTATATTAAGCTGCTTTATACTAGTAAATATTAAAGTAAAAACTACTGTTTTAACCTTAAAAATTACTGGACTTTTTATGTGTTCTTGTCTAGACCAACTGAACTTTCTTTTACTTTAATTTGAAGTTTGTATTGGATAAACTCTAGATTCTTTTGGTATCTTAATAATCAGACACTCAGTATTTTCACTAGTTAAAATAACTGTAATTGAATTTTCCTGTTGAATATTTCACTACCCAATGTGGTATTAAGATTTATTATTATAAGTATGTTAATTGATTCACTGTGCACACATAGGAATCTGTTTGCATTAATTAAAGACAGTCATGTGAGTGTTCTTAAATTGAAGAGCTAATTGATTAAACGTTGGAAATATTCTAATTGGAGCATGCTTAGAAAACATTTCACAGGAAAATGGATCAGGTAAAAGTTTATGAACAAGAAGTCATGAATACCTTCTAGATATGAATGCAAGGGACTAAATCATGTAAGACTTAGGTGTCATACTTGTGTGTCTTTGTGTGGATCTGGAACAGCTAAGTTGCTGCTTCAACTAAGAACAGACATGATTACAAGAGTTATGTAATCTTATGCGACCAGAAGTTTTTTCCCCAATGAAATTCTGATTTCTCTTTCTCTGCTTATAGCACCTTACTACGGGGTTGACACTCAAAACTCAGGTCAGCACACAGGAGCCTTCATGGTTGTTCTCTGTCCTGCTTTCAACTTATCACCACCTCATCTTTTGCTGTATGCTTCCCTTCTCCCCCACTTTCCTCAGTTTTCTTGTAGAGAATAACCTATATTACCTTAAATATGTTGTAATATTTCCTGACTCATTTGCTTTGCCCATGCTGATCTTTCTGCCTAGAAATCCCTGTAGCTGCCATTATGAAACTTTTAAAAATATAACTTGAAAACTATTTGATGGTGCCTTTGGCATCATGCCATATGTATTAAAGTAATAAACAGTTGAAACTTATTCTCTGCCTCTGTAAACAATGGGTCAGAGTATAGAAGTGACTCAGTCATAACTTCTTTCAACAGTGTTCACTTAGCTCCTGCTCTTGGTTACCATGCATTGCTCTTGGACCCGGAGGTACAAGAGTGAGCAGGACAGACACATCTCGGCCACCAAGAAACCTTTACACGAGTAGAAATGGCAGGTGGATAATAAACCTGCGTAGTTTAGTGGTCAGACTGAAATACGAGAGATAAACCAAAGCAAGGAAAGGGAAAAGAGAGGTGGGAAGTGAGGCTTGATAGAATGGTCAGGGAAGGCATTTCTGAGGTGACGACTGAATGTAGATCTGAAAGGTGGGAAGGAGCCAATCATGGGACTCTAAGGAGGAAGGATGTTTCAGGGAGAGGGTACAACAGCCTTGGGTACAGAGCGCTTAATGTTCTTAAGTAACAGGAAGGAGCTCAGGGTGGCTGGAGGGCAGTGAGCGAGGGGCTAGGTCAGAGAGATCATACCTTGCCCTTTCATGGTGAAGGTGTAGCATTTTATTCCAAGTCAGAAGCTGTTTGACGTTTTGAGCAGGACCGCGATAACTTTTAAAACCTCTGACTATTGTATATATAGAGTGTAGACTGGGGCAGGGAGGGGTCGGAGAATGGAGCAGGAAACACCAGGTAGGAGACTTTTGTGACCTTCTGGGTGAGATGTGGTGGTAGCTTGGACTGGGAGGGCAGCAGGGGAGCTGCTGAGAAGTCGTGGAATTGGAGATGTTCAGAAAGTGGAACCAGGAGACCTAGCTGTTGGCGTATATATAGGGTGTCAGCACAACCAGGGATTCCCAGGGTTTTGAGCAGAGAAACCAAGTGAGTTACAAGGTAGGATCCTATTAGAAAGGAGGCATTTTGGGAGACAGAATAAGGTTTTGAGGGGTTATGGAAGCGGGAATGGGGTTTTGAACTGAAGTGTGAGCTTCCTGTGAGCTGTCTGAAAGGAGTTGTCACATGAGCACCTGGATATGTGGGCCTGAGGATGAAGGAAAGTCAGGTAAGACCCGGAGACACGACACTGGGGACTGTCAGTGTACGGATGGCATTCAGGCCCTGGGCTAGGATAAGACCACCTGAAGAATGCATAAAGCAGAGATGAAATGAGGGCCAGGGTCCTGGTCCTGGGACACCCCGCTGTTTAGAGGCTGGGGAGAGGAGGAGTTCCAACAAGGGATCCCAGTGAAGTAGGGAGAGCCAGTGAAGCAGGAGGAAGAAGAGGGGTGTGTGCTACTTGGAGTCAGAGTGAACAGTTCCTGGAAGGCCAAGGCGACCTGTCATGTCAGATGTTGCTGAGACGTTCAGGGAAGGTCTGGGACATGCCTGCTGGTATTGGTGTTGAGGAGGCCATTGCTGACCTTTAGTGAATGGAGAGGACAGAAGCCTGATTAAAAATGGGTTTAAGGATGAATGGAAGGACGAAGTGGAACCTGTTGGGATCAATTCTGCTTTTTGACGAATTTTGGTATAAAGGAGAAATGGGACTGTAGCTGAGAGGGGCCAGGGATGAAGGGAGATTTAAGGTGGAAGATAACTTTGGGTGAAATGACAGTTTTATTTCCCCTTTCTCTCTCTCGCTCTCCCCTTCCTTTTTTTTTTTTTTTTTTTTTAGAAGACATGCTTTATTGGATGACATCTTTGCTTTTAATATTTACACTGCCTATAAATCTGAGAAAATGGTCATTGAAATAATTGGAGTTTATGGAGCTCTGTAGCTAAAACGTCTTTGATAAGGTGTCCGATTTCAGTGCAGTTACAATGTGCTTTCTTCCTTTCACTTTTCAGTCTTTGAACTGATGTGAAGCTGAACTACCCTGTGTGAGATTTTCTATACACCTAGAAATAATTTCAGAATACAAAATGTAGAGAAGAATTCTATGTCTAAAGCAAAGTTGGTGAAAATGACAGCATTCTGATTATTTTGGAATAGCTAAGGAGGGTTAAAAGAATCAATCATTTCCCAAGTAATTATTTCTACTTAAAAAGAAAGTGTTACATGGGCCTGTCAATTGTAAAAAAGAAAAGTACTTAAGTACTAGAAAAAAATTAGCTGATACATGCTTTGTGACGTTTGTTCTGATAGGTAGGGTTAGTTTTCATCTAAAGTAATTACTCACACAATTGGGCTTACATTTCAGTGTGTGCTAGGGAGATATCTTGGAGAAGCGGACTTCAGAAGACTTCTGGGGTAGCGGTATTTCATTTGTGCTTGGATACACTATTCTTTCACTACTTTTTATTAGTGTTCATATGATCATTTCAATTTACTGCTAATTGCAATGCTAGCATAATAATTATTTCTGTCTATAAATTACTTCACCTGATGTCTCTTTTTTGTAGTAGATTATGCTGCTGTACATAAAGGTAAGATACTTTTGTAAATAAGGGAGCGAGCAGAATGATGGTGGGTTTTTCCAAGTGAGATTTAGCACATACATAGATATGTGCATCATGTGTGATTTTGATAAGAAAACGAATATGAAAGTGTAAACTGATGTGAGGTGGCCTGGTGCCAGTACCACAGGAATAGTGTAAGATTGTAACCAAGTAAGAAGTAGAAAGAAGTAAAGTTTATTATTCACCTTTTACAGATTGGAAAGGGGGCTGACACTCAGAGTCAAGTGTGGCAAGGGTCTTGAAGGGTCAAGAACTCGTTGTATTTAAGGGCCTCTGGGGTAAGAGGGGTTTGGGCCCTGAGGAGTCTGGACCAAAAGGAATGTCCCGGGCTGTGGGTCTTTGATCTTGACATTGCCAGACATTAGCATCTCATGCCCTCAGATGTGGGATAGATGGGAGGAGACAAGGGAAGACGTTTTGCCTGAAAGAGGCCTGTCAGACATTTCCAGTCCACCACCTCTTTAGCAAAAAAGATAGTCTTATTATCATTTCTATGACTTAAGCTAGCCAAGGGGCCTGCACGTTTCTTAGAGATTGTTATACTAAACCATGAATTGAATGGTTGTGCTGTCCTTATCTTGTATCTGATGGAGATTTGGCTGAGGGGATGGGGTAGGCTGACAGCTTGACCTGCAGTAAAATGTCTGAAGGCTTCCTAAAACCTGCTTATTGGAAATTTATGTATCTATGTCTCACCTGTGCTAGATTCAAAGTGTGTCAGTCTAAGCAAAAATGGTTATACTGAGGCAAAATGTGAACTAAGTTTATTCCAAGTATCTTGGGGTCCCTCCTTTCATATCCCATCTCTTGGCTATTTCAAAAATACTCTTAATTGTAACTAGGGATTAGGAATGGATGCCAGACTTCTGTATCTGCTTCCTGATGAGTGGGGGTTGTAGAGCTGTCCCTACCTGTCTAGAGCAAGAGGGGATGAGAGGACAGAAAGGAGCCCATGGGGCTAAGTATCTTTGGTATCTGTATACAAAGCTCTGGGTAGAAGCATATCCTAGTAGAATTAATACTACTATAATAAAGGCCTTTATAGCTGCTGTTATGGTATATTGAGGCTTTGATGTCTGGTAAATTGTATTTATAGTTATACCAATATGCTTGACACCTACTACAGGAGTCCAGGCAGTTTCCACTGTTGTACCAGTGAATTTTTGAGTCCATATGTGGATGTCCCTGCAGCTTGTCTTTAAGTTTCTTTGGGTCTTCTGTGATAAGAATTTATAGTTATAAGGGGTCTTGTTAATAATGACTTTAACAAGGAAATATGGCTACTTTGACAAAGTCTGGAGAAGGAAAAATTGAAAACATTAGAGACATATAGTTAGGTTGTAGCTTAAATTGTAGGAAATAATAATGCACAAGAGAATTTAAAACAGGTGAATGTTGACAAGAGAAAACTGTTCCTTTTGTTTTTATAATAGGTCTGATATACTTTTACAATGATTGATATACTAGAGGATGAAGCCCAGGTAACCTCTACTCCAGAGATGAGAGGTTGACATCTCTCTGCTTTTGATGAGAGGAGTGAGATGGTATTGGCCCTCTGACAGGGAAATATTACCTTAAAGTTAACAAAAATAATTAGTAATACCCCTCCTGCTCTGGGAGCTTTTCTGTTCTTGCAGTAAATCCTGCTTTCTAAAAATACTACTACTAATAATAATAATTAGTAATGCTTTAAACAAAAAGTTATTTTGTTATCCATCCTATGTTGGATTAGTAATTCTTGTGCCTGAAAGATTTTAAAGTCATTAGCAATTTGGCACTGAAAAACACTATATTTGATCACAAACTGCTGTGAGTGAAATCACTTTACCTGCTCTGCAGGCAGCTTAGGAGGATGTGGGGTAGATGTCGTTCTTGAGGCTTTTGTTTCTTACCCCACCCTGGAGAGCCTGAATTGAGAACTTGTAGAGTTTGAGTATTAAAGGTTCTAAAAGCATAATGTTATAACACAAGATTACAGTAGTTATTGCAAAAGTTACTTATTTAGCCAAAGTGATAGTCCAAAGATTTTTGTTTTTTAAAAGCAAAAAAAAAAAAAAACAAAAACACCATTTTTTGTAACAAAGATGTGGGGAGGGGGGGCTAACTGAATTGGTCTTTTCCTCCTTGCCTCTGTTGTTTATAAGGACATTTTTTTGGAGATTGTTAATTAAGAGTCTCATGTTTTGGTCTCTGATTGGCATTTTGGCCTAGCATTAGTGTAAGTGGTATTCATGGTAAATTTATAGAACGTTTTTGTATCATTGTTTATCTCTTCTCCTGGTGCTTGCTGCTCACTACATTTTCCTTCTGTGTTCTGATGCTGGTAAAATCTCTTGTCATCGTTCTGATCTGTTCAGTTAACCTTATCTATGAGGCTTCATGATGGAACCATGGGTTCTCAGGTCTGACTTGCTCTTACACTGCAGCTTTGTACTTACAAAGGGGAAATATGATAGTGAGAAAGGGAAGGAAGTCTACAGAGACAGATGGAGGTGAGGCGGTGTGCTAAACCTTTTCATTAAAGCCTACGTCACACTGTAAATGGCACCTTCTCCCTTCAACCAACGGAAATATCAAGAAGGCCTGCAGCTCCTACAACTGTTTAAAAAGTGTTTGAATTTCACAGAATGGCCCCAAAGCAAAGTTCAGTTGCAATAGGACAGAAATAAGGATACTGGAGGAAAATCAGTAGGAACTGATGGAATTAAGGAGTGACCGAGAAAATGAGTCTGACAGCCACTGCTGAAATTGAAGGAAGTGCCAGGCTGATCTAACCCAGAGAAACAAGACAAGCACCACCAGATCTCCTGCAGAAACATGGATAAAGGGGTGCCTGTGGTGCTTAAAAGCTTAGTGCCTGATCATTCCTAAATGTATTTATACTTATCACCGGCTTGTAATAATTCTTGCTTTCCTGAGCACTGCTCTAAGCAAGCAGTTTATATATGTAACCTCACAACAACCCACATAAGTATAGGAACTATTAATAGTATTACCATAAGATACACATTTTGCCCAAGGCCTGGATCAGGAACCCAGGTTTATCTGATTCTTGAGCTTATATTCTTCTCCATCTAGCTGTTGTGCATCTGAATTTATGTTGAAGTTAGTGCTCCTGTGCACCTGTTTCTTTCTTTCTTTCTTTTTTTTTTTTTTGAGTCGCAGTCTCACTCTCTTGTCCAGGCTGAAGTGCATTGCACACTCATGGCCACCGCAACCTTGACCTGCTGGGCTCAGGTGATCCTTCCTCCTCAGCTTTCCAAAACATGTGCCACCATGTTTGGCCAATTTTTAAATTTATTGTAGAGATGAGGGCTCACCAAGTTGCCCAGGCTGGTCTCGAACCCATGGACTCAGGTAATCCTATCGCCTCGGCCTCCCAAAGGATTGCTGGAGTCCAGCAGGTCGAAGCTGGGGTGGCCGTGAGCGTGCCACTGCACTCCAGCCTAGACAACAGAATGAGACTCCAACTCAAAAAAAAAAAAAGAAAAAAGAAAAAAGACTTCTGGCCATCAAGGAAAAAGGGTTATTAAAAATTAAAGAAGTAATATCGAGGGAATTTTTGGAAAAGCCGCAAAAGTGCACTAGAGATTTGTGGAATATATAAAGAAAGTGCTAAGAAGACACTGTAAAGTAAACTGCATTTTCTGTGTTTCACTACTAAAAGATTTTTTTCCATGTTCTATTTACTTATCAACCATTCATTGAGCTTTTTATTAAGCACTATAGGGGGTATAAAGATGAATGAGACACAACTCCTGCTCTCACAAATACTTATACAAATAAATACAATACAGGAAATAATTGCCATAGAGAAGGCAACAGAAAGCACTAAAGGGGTTCAGACTGAGAGAGGTCTCAGAATAATGGATCATGCAAAACTGGCAGGCTTTCACTTTAGGTAATCTAATTCTGAAAATTAGAGTCACAAAAAAATTCAGTAGGTAAGCTGCTGGGGGAGCAAGGGATGAGGGGAGAGATAGGTACATCCAAAGAGATTAGCAATGATCACTCTGAGCACAAGAATTATTATCTATATCTGGATGTAATTTGATAAGTTGACAAAGAACCTTTGTAGCATCATAGGAGCACAGTCTAGAAGATTTAAACAGTTTCCAAGACTTGAACACTCATGGATGAGGAGGGTTCTTTTCTCTGCTCTGGTCAAAGGTGACTTGGATGGACTCCAGCGTCTCAAACACATGTTTTACCTAGACCAGACAACCACACACTCTTGCCATCTTCTTTAAGAACACTGTAGCTTTGAGAATTGTTGCAATAGCTAGTAATGAGGAATTGGAGACCGTCTTTTCTTCTCTGTTCCTCTCCCCAAAAGGCATCAAAATTGACCGTTCAAAAACTGTTTTAAGTAGTACAGAAAGCATCTTCATAGGTGTATTGCATCAAACAGAGTACTTTGAAGTTGACTGAAATTTAAATGTTGATAAAACGTATGTATAAATAATACACAATTTTTTAATAAATAAATTCTTTTTTTGAGGTCCCCCTTATAGAAATATTATATATAGTCAGGTGTGTGAAGTAGCTTTGTAAAAACCTTTGTCTGTTATTAAATACATCCTTTCCTACTATATGTCAATATCAACCTTCTAGCTACCTTTCCTAGGGTTTAAAGCAACACATCTGTCCAATTCCTTACTTGAACCCTGGCATTAGTGCTTTACAGTAGTTCCCTGTCCTTTTTGTGCATGTATTCCCATGTGCACTGGCACTCTTGATTACAAGGAACAGAAAATCAACTTGAAGTGACTAAAGAAAAAAAAATGGATTTACTGGGAGGATAAGTGTTACAGAATAGAAACAAGGGCTGAGCAGCCACACCTTAGAAAGTCAGGCAACCAGCAGGGCTAGCAACTTGGGCTGGGACTGGGGATTCTGTCTCCACTCTTCCTCTCATCTCTGCTCTGACTGCTTGACAGCTTCAGGATCTTGGAGGAGCTTCTCCACAGGGTCATAGACACTGCCATTGGCTGCTTCTAAGCTGATGCTGTCTCTGCTTTTCTGCCATCAAGAGTGGAGGGGAGGGATACAGATGAGCTCTGGTTGGAAAAGTCCCAGGGAAGGATGAATTGAAGTTGGATTTCTTATTTGATTCTGGACAGGGCTCAGCCCTCCCTAGCCTGTGACATGTGGTGTAGGTGGAGGAACCATTCCCCAGGAAGAGAGAAAAGATGTGCTGGCCACTCCAAACAATTTGATTCTACTTCTTCTGGGAAACAGGAACCTATCCTACTTTAATAACTACTCAAGAAAAGTGTTCCCTAAGAAGTGGCAAAAAGGATTCAACTAGTAAATGTGTGCTGTTGTTGTTACTGTTGTCCTGGATACAAAAGGATTGCAGAGGAAGTTAAAGCATTTCAGAGTTGTTAATATCCCTATGACTTGTGCATTTTTGTGGTGAACCTGATTTATTGTTGTACCAGTGAGGTTGGACTGGTTAAATGATTATATGATGAATGTTCCTTGGCCAAAGACCTACTTTGGTTTGCTTTCTGTTCTTTGAAGGTGATATACAAAGAATTTTGGAATGACCTAAACTGTATGAGTATTAGCTCGAAAAGGCAAATACTAAAACATTGACTATAAGAAAGACAATTAACTTACATAGGAGCACATATTTTTTTTTTTTTTTGAGTTGGAGTCTCATTCTGTCACCCAGACTGGAGTGCAGTGGCACACAGGCTCACAGCCACCCCAGCATTGACCTGCTGGGCTCCAGCAATCCTTCCATCTCAGCCTTCCAAGTAGCTGGAACTACAGGTGTGCGCTACCACGCCCGGCTAATTTTTTTGATTTTATTGTAGAGATGAGGTCTCGCCAAGTTGCCCAGGTGGGTCCTGAACCTGCGGACTCAAGGCAATCCACTCACCTCAGCTTCCCGAAGCTCTGGGATTACAGGCTGAGCCACTGATCCCGAGTGGAGCACATATTTTAATTTCAGTTGTGATTGTCTTCAGTTGGTTATCCTTTCATTATCACAAGTATTTTTTGTTGAGTGTACAACATTGTTACTCATTCTTTCCTATTTTATTTTATTTCTTTGGTGCATATAGAGACAAAAGAAGAAAATTATTTGATGAATACTTTTTATTTTGATATTTTCTAAGTACATATTAGATCAGTGATAGAATTTTTCTACACTTAAGCCTGTCAGACATAATTAAAGATAATTTCTGTATGTTTATTTGGCAGACTTTTTAAAGAAAGTTTTCTTCCTTCTAGTATTTGCCTCATTCTCTAAGTGAAATTTTAGAAAGCCAGGATAATGTTCCTAAAAGCAATAATGCTGACTTGTAACCCTGAACTAGACAACCTTTATTTCCTTTTCTTTTTTTTGAAAGCAGGATTTATTGAGAGGATAGAAAAGCTCCCAGAGCAGGAGGGGTCCCCAGAGGGTTGCCCTTTTTTTCCCTTTTCATAGTTGATTCAAAAACTTAGGTAAATTAAATAGAATGAGTCTTGGTTCCTTAAGCAGCTTTTCAGTGGTCATGAATCTGTAGCCTCCATTCTCACTGACATTTCGACACCAGGAAGAGAGAAAATCCTCACTATTTTTCTTAATGCCTTTGCCTTTCCCTTGCTGCTACTTGAGGATTTTGTGTCCGCCACTGAGGTCTTATAATTTAATTCACATTTCTTGGATCATTTTGAGCTATACATTTGTAACTCTCTGATACTGTTCTTTTGTGAATGTGG
The DNA here is from genome assembly GCF_000164805.1 of Carlito syrichta. Taxonomy (NCBI): domain Eukaryota; kingdom Metazoa; phylum Chordata; class Mammalia; order Primates; family Tarsiidae; genus Carlito; species Carlito syrichta. The sequence continues at coordinate 336,461 of NW_007248402.1, forward strand.
TTATAGTAAAATTATTTTTACATCTGGGTCTCCTCCATACTGCACACTTAGGGAATGCCACCATATCAAAACTCCAGTTGTGTTTCTGCTAGGATGCACATAGGAAAACTTATAGTGGGCAAAGTGAATGCCTGTCCTTTTTATATGTCACCCAAACAAATAATAAGTACATAAATGTGCACGTAGAAACCATATGTATGGATGATCTGTAGAAAACCAATGTATGTTTTAATGTGAATAATCCTTGTCAAACCTTGTATGATAAAGATGAGTAATTGAGCCATGGGAGACAGACTGATGCAGACAAGTGGTTACCCAGGGTAATTGAGGACATACAACCAGGAAGCATGCAGGAAAGAGGAAAGTTGTTTCATAAAAATAAGTAGACTGAAGCCTTGGGAAGAAGCATTGTTCTGATAGCAAATTGCTTAAAAGCCAGGCAAAAATAAGGTCTTTTAGCTGGGCGCGGTGACTCATCTCTAATCCCAGCACTTTGGGAGGCCAAGGTGAGAGGATTGCCTGAGCCCAAGGGGTTCAAGACCAGCCTGGGAAATATGACGAGACCTTGTCTTTACAATAAATCAAAAAACTAACCAGGTGTGGTAGCTCATGCCTGGAGTTTCAGTACTTGGAAGGCTGAGGTGGAAGGATCGCCTGAGCCTATCAGGTCGAGGCTGCAGTGGCTGTGAGCGTGCCACTGCACTCCATCCTGGGGGACAGAGTGAGACTCCAAAGGAAGGAAGTGGGGGAGGGAGGGAGAAAGGAAGGCTTTAAAAAATATTGTAGCCTGCACTTACCTGTTTACTTTTCATGCAGCTTCTTGACCACCATGATGACCTAATGTTTCCCTGCTGTAGCTCTGTCTTTGGATTTTTACTTTCCAACTTCAGTGAAGTTCATCACCAAACTTTTATATAGCATTTGTGCAAAACCTCTCAGCATAGTTGGAATGCAGAGATGAGGAATGTGATATTTTATAAATTCCCAGAATTAGTATATGAATTTCTACCCCACATTCACTGTATGTGTTTGCAGCATTCATATTTAAAACTTTGTTAAGTTTGGCTTTTGTTGTCCCATAATGACCATGTTATGTTATGTAAATGTTAAGCAAACAAGCTTTCCTAAGCATACCTTGGAATGGAAACTTAAAGGGCTAATGTAACCCTTTGCCTGCCGGCTCAGGTTACTTCGTACGCAGGGACTGCATGGACCTAACTTATCTAACATTCCACTCGGCCCATTAAGTGGGTTTCTGTCAATCACGGGCAGCACCCACCAATACCAAGTGTTCCTGTACCCATTAGGAGAAATTACCCAATCATGTAAAATCAAGTTTAAAGTTCTTTCCCCTCCCTCTGTAATTGTGCATAAAAACTGCTTGCCCTTATGAATCGGGGCTCTTGTCCCTGAAGCTGCTGCTTTGGGCGTGAGCCCAGACTGGAGCCTGAATAAAGACCCTCGTGTGTTTGCATGGGAGCTGGCTCTTTGTGGTCTCTATCTCTCTCATTAGAGTCCCGGGTTCAACAAGGAAGTTATGGCCTGTGTGGATGTGCTTATGAGAATTGTTTTGTTTTTATTAGTGCTCCGATGTGTGAGTTTTGAATAGTCCACCCTGTATCTAGTTTTTCTCCACAAGTCTTCTTGTTTTTAGGGTGCAGTTTGACATAATGCAGAGTTTTGCTGGAACAAATGTATTGGGTTGTGATAGAATCACCTGTATTTATTGATAAATGTAGTTCCCTTTTTTCTCTTCAGAATCCAGGAAACACTCAAAGTTATATAACGTAAAAGTTTCCATGAAATGCCATAAACAATATATGGATAGATTTCACATTGTGATTAAGAAATGGCTTTTAAACATTTGATCTAAACTCCTCCAGACTTTCAGTGTCTTGAGAAAATATTTTAAGTAAATGGCCTTTCTCCAAATATATGGGAGTGTCAGTAATGAATGGCATCAATGAATAATTAAATTATAAACAATTTTAAGATTTACCTAAAAGTTGGGGCTTAGACTTACTAAAACAACATAAACATTTACAAATCAATCAATAACATGGACATTTAGCTGTAAAAGTTTACAACAGAAAGAAATTGCTGAAGTTATTATACAGTTTTAATCCTTTTCAAACCAACTTATTTTTCTAAGATTTTTGTATCACTTTTCAACATAAAATTAAAATTCTCTTTTCCTTTAGGCTTAATTTAATTTATTTTAATTAAGATTTAATGCAATAAATTCGTAAAGAAGGCGACAATATAGGTAGATTCATGTATATAAAGTAGCCTTTGCTCCTACCCTTTCTCTAGTCTTTAAAAAGTTTTCTTAGTTAATGTTTTTTTTCTTGTTCAGTTAAAAAATGCGTTTCTCTATCCCTTTCTTTAATTACTTGTTTTCTCCAGCATTTTGTTTGTCTTTTGGCCCCACCTGTCTGTAAGACCCTACTTATGTGAAGGTCAGCTGGCAGTCTCTTGTGTCTGAGATACTTCCAGGAAAGCTGGCATGAAACAAGGGCTTCTGTGTAGCCAAGGAGCACGTTGGAACCCATGAAGTCAAATTTATGCATTTTCCCCTCAGGAGAAGTTCTGATTCTGCTTTGAACCTAGCTGTCAAACCAGTCCTCTATTCACACACTCTCCTAGTTAACCTGATTATATAGTTGCCCAGAATGGGGATGGTTGAGGAATCTTGTAGCAAGATTGAAAAGAGTATGGTGATGTTAGAAGGAGGAGGCACATTTACAACCATCAGAAGGAAACTCTAATGGCCAAAAGAGATTGGGTTATTAAAATGAAGCAGAGAAGCACTTAGATGTTAGGTTATTGAGATTAGGAGTCTACTTGCTGCTAAGCCCAAGAGCTTGTTGCTAATGTGTGTAATTGACCCCATTATCACTTGAAGATTAGATTGTGTTTATTATAATCTATATACAAAGTCAAGGAAGTGCATACTACTTTTTTTAGAATTAAAAAACCTTATATACAGGCAGACATTTCAAAAGATTGATTTTTGTTTACTCACAAAAATGACCTAAGTAGATGTTAGATTCTAGAATGTTTGCCTGTCATCTTCTGGCATATCTTTACCTCTGTGACTACTGTGGTGATGTTTTTACAAGACTTTTTGTCTCTTTTCCTTGAAGCTAGACTCTTTATTTCACCTCTACTATTTTTCTTCCATGGTTTGCTTTCAGAAACATCTCAGTGCCCCCGGTGAAGGTATTCTTAACAGTGGTAGCTTGTGGATCCTGCATGACATGAACATCATGATTCATCTCTTGCAGCTCTTAAAGTTGCCATCTTTGAGTCTGCCTTATGGCCAACCCTGCTGTATCCACATTTGTTGACACTACTCCCCCCACATCCCTCAAGCTCCCCATCCATTTTCACTCTGCACAAGTCCACAGAATTTGTTTGAACTACTGTCATCACTTCCTATTATATTTACTTATTCAGCAGGTACTGAGTACTGCTCTAGGAGTTGGGAAAACTGGGGCCAGATGAGTAGAGGTCCATCCTCTTGAGCAGTTTACATTCTGGTGGGGGAAGAAGACAAACAAATAAAGTAAACTAGTAGACAAAAACAGAGTAATGTGATAGAGGAGGGCGGAGCGGAAAGAGAGGAAAGCCAGGAAAGGACTCTGGAGGTGATTCCTGAGGTTCAGCTGAGTAATGAGGAGGAGTTAGCCAAGGGATTATCTGGGGATGAACATTCTAGGCAGAGAGAAGGCAAAGATATATTCCCGAGGAATCAACTTTGAGGAAAAGAAAGCTCGTCCGTTGTGACTGGACCGTAGTTTGGTGGGTGCTGTGCTTGGATCCACTTAGTCAGTGGGTACCTAGGCTAAACAGAAGTCTTTCCTCTCCAGGCCTCAGCCAGTGACTGACCGCCCAGGGGTACAAAAGCCTGGCCTCCTTGCTTCAAGTGAGACTAAGGTTGACTGCAGTTGTTTCACCTGAGCTTCATGCTTCCTTGGCTTTCCCCTTTCTGTCCTGCCTCCTCACCTTTTTCAGTGAGATCTTGTCCTCAGTAAAGGTAAAGGACCCTGGCCCAACTCTGCTTCTAGGGGACCTTGACCTGGGCATATCAAGAACCTTTGACCTTTCATCTGAGCTCCAGACACTTATACAGCTGTTTGCTCGACATATCCACGTAGGTAATCCAGAGATACCTAAAGCTCAGGGTGTAAAAGATTGAATTCATGATAATTTCTCCTCCTCCAGCTTTTGTTTTTCCTGTATTCACTGGTTTATGATCCCACCTGTCACCTCGTTGTGCTGGAGAATTCAGTGCAGATTCTTCCTCTCCATTAGACCTCATGTCCAGTCACTCATCAGGTCACTTACACTGATGTCTCTCGCCTCCATGGTCTTTCTGGCTCCATGTTCATCACTTATTTCGTCCAGAACCTAGTCTGAACCCACTGTTTTAGCCTCCCAAGTGGCCTTCTCCCTTCCTCTCTCCTTAAACTCTCCAGTCCATTTTCTACACCACTACCTTGTAAAATGAAAGCTCCCATCCAGCCACTCTTCCACCTCTTGTCCCTTTAGGACCCGCCTTTTGGATTAAATGACAACTTCCTGTAGGATACAGTTCCTGTCTTCTAAGCATGGCTTACAGGGCCCTTGATGCCGTGGTATTGAGGCACCTTTCCTGTTTCCCCTCGGCTTTCAGCGGTGACTATTGTGGGTACTGCGTATTTCCCCATACAGCTTCCAGTTTCAGGCCTCATACTGTTCCTCAGACGTCCTTCCCCTTCTGGGCACTACCTGGAGGCCTCAGTTTTATGCTGTCTCCTTTGTGAAGTCTTTTTCTGAATCACTCCAGGAAAGTTATTTGTGCCCCACGGAGGGCTCTCAGAGCCACTCATTTCAGTGCCTTTTAATCACTTTATTTCTAGTCACTCACGGAGTTTTTTGAATACAGAACATGGCTCTTCACATTGCTGGGCATATCAGTACCTGTTTGTTGGGTGTATAAATGAAAGAATAAAGGAGAAATTTTATTGGGTTAAGCTTGTTGGTTTTTATTTGGGATATCTTAGTGACCACAATATTGTACATGCTCTTATTAGCCAACTCAATAGAAAGAAGAGATATAGAAACTACATAGATGAAGTGACTAAAGTAACACTTTTAGCTTGGATATTTTCTTTTTCAGGAAACATGGAATGATAGGGTAGGAGAGATTGCCTGAACACAACCTTTAGCCTTAAAATATGAAGTTGAGAAATTTGTTAATTCTTTTTGTTTTTTGTTGATTCTTTTAAATATTTAATATTTGCTAGCTCCCTATCTAGCATTGTGTTATGTGCCATGACTGAATAAGAAAAGTTTTAGGAGGCAGCATATGATCAAATCCTGAACAATTCAAATAAGAAGTGCTGTTGGTTTTGAAAAAGGAGTGTCTGTGGGGTGGAGGGGTAACCAGTCAGAAATGTAACCTCAGATTCTTGACAGACCTGTTGAGATGAAGTTGGCTATATAGAAATGATGTGCACTGGCTTCTAGATATTAAGGCGATCGCTTTCTCTGTTGGCTTTGGTGAAGATGAAGGTACATAATATTTATTAAAAGAAGAATTTATTGGTAAGATTGAGCCTTTGTTGCAGGAAAAAAATAGAGTTGAATATCTTCACAATGTCTTTCAAGATGATGAAGGTGAAGATGGTTTGCAAGTGGAAGAGAGGGAGAGAGGATTCATTTAAACCAGTTAAGATGTGAAGGGAAAATGCTTTTCCTCAGTTTCCTCACATCCTTGCCCACTCGGGTTTGGGGAACTTTGGGAACATTGACCACTCATCACTGACACAGCAGTCATCTCCTATGCCTTAGTTTATTAAATAAGCCAATATTTGTGAGGCCAGATTTCCTACCTGACTTTTAAATTTCTCGCCTTGGGTATTTCTCAGTTGCATTGTTTTGCCTTAATCTAATTTATGCGCTTTCGTGGCAGTGTGTTCCGAGGGGTAGGACATCCTTTCAACAAGGGTGGGTCAGCCACTCTCCTGTAGGGGGTGCTCTAGGAGTAGCAGTCTGGCATCCATCCTTTGCCACCTAACACCTTTGTGGCATGACTTGGCACAATTTGTCAACTGTGAGATCTGGCTTGTTGGTATTTTGTTTTTGAGGGTGGTATACGCTCTAAGACCACCAATAATTCTGCAGACTCGTAATTATGTGTCTGTCACTTTGGTTCTGTATATGCTGCACCTGTGCAATTTTTTTTTAACCACGTATTTGGTGCATGGTTATTTTAGAGTTCTCATTATGCTCCATTTGCATATGACAAATATATACACATAGGCATTTTTGCAGCATGGTGGCTGAAACTTGGGCTTCTCTAGGATCCTGGATTATTCTTTAATGGGGGTGTCACTCAGGACACTTACTGGCTTTCTCTACTGCTCTTTAACAAATGTAATTGAGCATGATGAGGTGCATCCCCTTGATTGAATGCTTTTCCTCCTGTGTGATCACCATTAGCTGTTTGGCTCCCACTCTGTGTTCTCTTGAAGCAGCCCTGCATTGCAAATCAATACTTATCTGAGAGACAGTGTGCTGTGACCGCCTGGACAGCGTATGCACGGCTGCTTGGCTGCATTGCTGCTGCAGAGCCGGTTACTCTGCCTTCCTGGGAACTCCACAGGCAAGTCCATCGTGTTTGCAGGAAAAACATCAGATTTTTTGGGGGAAAATTTTTGAACTGTTAAAGCTATTGATACTGAATGTGAGCATGTGCTTTGTGTTCTTCTGAACCATTTTGGGTCTTATTCCACTGAGATTAGCTTCTCTTAGGTGATGTCTGGGTTTTTGTCTTTTCCTTTGCTTGTGCTTCCCCCTCTCTTGGTTGTAGTACGGCCGTACCATTTCAGCTTGCTAGTGCAGAAAGATGTGAATTCAGTTGCTGTAAGAGCCTGGCCTGGTATAAACACATTGCTAGAGACATGTTAAAGAGTTCCAGGTGAATCGAGCCTGAGGGAGACAACAGCAAAACGGTAAGACAGAGCATGCTTAAAATTATAGCAAGGGTTTTAATTTGGAGCATCTCGGCAAGTCTGAATCCTGACTCACTCATTTACAACTTGAAAAGGATTCGTTTTATGCATGTCATTTTACTTGCTCCCTTCTATTTAACTGCCAAAAACATCACCAATTGATAAAGGGGGTATTTAAATTAGGAATTTGACAGGAGATTACTCAAGGGAGAGTCTTTTGAGGTGCTGGAGGCTATTGCTTGTAGTTTGTAAACACCAGAGCAATGTGAAGATGAGGAAAAGGCTTGACTGCTTCTTTGCCATAGATGAGTCTTATTTCTTCCGAAACTAGTCTTATTTATTATGGCTTAAGGAGATCCTATAGATTATTCTGCCTGGCTGTGCTTGGCTGAATGCCCTGAGTCAAGCAAGTGAAGGGCAAGACACCACTTTTTTTGGCGGGGTGGGGGATAAACTGATGTCCGTGAATTTAGCTGGATTGGATCTGAGTAGAATAAATATCTCCTTAGGGATCTGGGGCTTCCTCCCTGCTCATCCTCTTCCCTCCCCTTCTGAGCACAGACATGCACCTGTTTTGAGTGTGTGCTGCGAGCAGAGGTCAGTGTGCTGGTATTTTGCATCATTGCACCTGTTATGGTTATACTCTCATGTTCAGATGTGATCATCCTTCATGCAGTTCTGTGCTTGAAGTGCTGGCTGACCTCGTGGTCTGTTAGCATTTTGGATGGTATTGGAGAACCTGCACGTATGGAGGACCGGGCAGCAGGCAGGCTGCTCCAATAAGGCATATAGAGATTGAGAGGTAGACATGTAGACCTTGACATCTTCAGAGGTCGAATGTCTGTTTCCTTAGTTAATTGTCACAGAGTATTTGGTGTAGGGGGCTTTGAACTTGAAGGGCACATTTTGATGTTGTCAGAGCGAGACTAATGCATTACATGGTCCTAGTGAGTTTGTATGGAGCCACCTATTCTGTAGGTGCTGAGTGTCATGAATGTCAGCATTTGATTTCATACTTTAAGAATACTCCACTTACATGCAGTTTAATTAACTTAGTAATTTATGTAAAATGTAAATGATGGAGATGGTGAATACTAGTTGAGAAAGTCATCAGTAGCTTGTGTGTTGGCTGGAAGCCAACTCTATAATTTTCTGACATAAGTAAATTTAAGAAAGAACATCTGATTAGTTAATAGGCTCATTGAAATACATGCTGATAACTGTTACGGCTCACTGTAAGTATATTTCTTTTATGAAGGGGAGAGTCTTAAAGATACTTCTGTAGTCACTCAACTATTTACTATGAAGATTGGAGATTGGGCATTTTTTGGGGGGGAATAAATATTTGGGTTTTCTTCCAAAGAGAGTTCGAATTTTCTTTTATTTTGAGTTTTTATTATTTCATAAAAAATAAAGATGAACTGTAAGCTATTCTTTTTCATACTTTGGTTGTTGATATTATTTGTTTAATAAATAACTTTTTCTGTTTAGAAGATGATGTGCCCTATGTTTGCTGTTTCTTTTTCTGAGAATGATGTGTTCTAGCTATATTTTGACCTTTACTCTGTGTAAGTTATGAAGGTTTTTCTTTCTGTGACAGAAGTAATTGTATATTTGCAAAAAGTAACTAATTTTTAAATAATGGGATAGTAGAGTAGTAATATGGCACTGATTTTATAGTCATACAGTTTCTTCCCTCATTCTCTACAGACATTTGCTAGTCAACTACTGTGTGTAAGACATCTGTGAAGGGAATACAGATGACACAGATGCAGTCCCTTCCCCGAAGAAGCTAAGATATGGTTTTGCTGGTATTTTTCCTGGAAATGCTCCATTATATTTTCTCAGAGAAAGTCAGTTGGTGCTTTTTAGTCCTCTTCTTTTGAAAAAGCATATTTTTGCTGAACAAAACATCTGTGGAGAGTCTTCTGTATAAGGATGAGCAAAACAGATCTGATCGCGGTCCTCATGAAACTTACAGTTTATTTATTTATTTATTTTTTTTTTGAGTCTGAGACTCACTCTGTTGCCCAGGCTGGAGTGCAGTGGCATGCTCATGGCCACTGCAGCCTCGACTGGCTGGGCTGGGCTCGGGTGATCCTTCTGCTTCAGCTTTCCAAGTAACTGGAATCACAGGCATGTGCCACCATACCCAGCTAATTTTTTGATTTACTGTAGAGACGATGTCTCGCCATGTTGCTTAGGCTGTTCTTGAACCCCTGAGCTCAGGGAATCCCTCACCTCCACCTCCCAAAGTACTGGGATTATAGGCTTGAGCCACCATGCCTGGCCAAGACTACTTGTTTTTAAAATATTTCAAGGAGAAATTCTGTGGCAAGTTGTTTGTTGTTCGTTTCAGCAATTGTGGAGGAAATGCTGGTGTGCTTTGATTCTTTTTTTTATTGTGGTAAAATATATATAACACAAAATTTACCATTTTTGAGTTTATAGTTCGGTGGCGTTAAGTATATTCATAATGCTCGATTGCCTCTGTTCATTTCCAGCACTTTTTCATCATCCCAAACAGAAACCGTATTCATCTGTACTTCCTAGATAGTAACGGCTCATCCCTCCCCTCCACCCCTCCTCTAGCTCCTGGTGAACTTATTCTGCTTTCTGTGTCTATGAGTTTGCCTCTTCTAGGTACCTCATGTTATATTAGATGGAATCATATCTCTTTTGCCTTTTGTGTCTGCCTTATTTTCCTTAGCCTGCTTTCAAGGCTCATCCATGTTGCAGCATGTATCAGGATTTCATTCCTCTTAAATGCACACTTTGATGTTTATGTGAAAAAGACTGCAGTTATCTGTCCTTATTATATGATGTCTTACACACGATTGTTCTTATTATATGATGTCTCTAAGTCAAGTTCCCATATGGACACCATAATAGATACTCTAGATAGACTAAAAATAATAGCCTGTGGGAAGGGTCCAGGAATAAGGAATAGAAATGCACTGAGGGAAAGACCTGTGGAGATGTTCTATTTGGATTCTCGATGTGGCCTGGTGATTGATCCTAACAGTTGGGCCGCTGAGATTTTCATGTCAGTTCTTTGCTGGTGGAGAGCCAATGGTCAGCTGAAATACTCAATGGGGAGCTGGACTATGTCTTTTGCCATCATGAACATTTGAATTTCACCCACTGTGCTTCTGGTCCCTTACTCTAACTTTGTAAAGCAAAGACTGATCATGTTGAGGTTCTCTTACAGAATCAGGGAATCTTAGAACTGGCAGATACTGTAGAAATTATATTGTCTCATTAGTTCATGATTATTCATTAACCAGTGTCAGGGACACCACTCAGTCTCCTGCTACCCGCTGTGGGCCTTCTTTTCCTGTTCCTGTTTTCAGTGGACACTTAGCCAGGCAGCCCCAGGGATCCTCTGAATTTGACCAAAATGGGAGCGGGGGTCAGCTTGATGCCATATTAAGCAGTTTTGTATTCAATGAGGTAAGTCCTGCTTCATCAATATAGCTTTCACTTTCTCAAATTTCCTCCTGATACTGCTTCTCTTAAATCTAGACGGTTTTTCTGACCGGGGATTCTTTTTCGAAAGCCGATTTAAGACCTTAGAGCTGTCCACTTATTTGACGTGGCCGATTTGGCAATGAGTTCATAGACATGGTCAGTCAGCAGTTTATATGCATGCTTTTAATTCACTGTCTAGGGAGTCCCAACATTTATGGAGGAGAGTCAACATGACAGCATCTAACACCCAAGTCATCTCATCTTTCCAATTAGCCTGGGCCTTCTTAATGAGTCTTATTGCTTTCTGCCCTTCTCCCAGCAATTTTTCTATTAGGGCCTGAGTTTTGATATAAAGTCGATTGAATCAGATTCATTAAACGCATGTTACATTTGAATAGTAGGTTTGAGGGAAAAATGGGCCATAAAACCTTAAACCATAGAACAGTTATTTTGCATGGCTTTATAATAAAGTTGAAAAAAAGTGCTTTTCTTTTGCATTAGACAAGGTAAGAGAGAATGGAGAGAATTATTGCAGATAACGTCTGTCCTTTGATTATTTCCCTCAGGATATAAGTCCCAGGGGATATGCTAGAATGACAGCAGGGTGGTGGTCAAGGGTTTAAGTTTTGTGTCCCAAGTCCTGCAATAAATCCTTACTCCTGTGTTTACTTTCTGTGTGGTCTTGGGCGGACATGTTACTTCATTCATATGTACTTCAATTTAATCATCTGTACAATTGACATAATAATAGACATTGCTCATAGTTGTTGTAGAGATTAATTGAGAAACTATTTTTAAAGCCTTTTTCATAGTGACTGTTAATAAGAGGTCATTAAAAGTTAGCCATCATCATCACTGTCAACTCGTCTAGAAATTCTTAATTTCCATCTCTCTTTTCTGTCAGCTGCATTATATCATGCATAACCTTCCCTTGTGTGCTTGATTATAGCACATACATGACTGTTTCTTAATATTACAGAGTTTGAATAGATACAAGGAGGTCATAATAGAATGCTTCAGAATTCTATTTATCATCTGATAGACTTTGGAAACGCATATGCTCTGTACACTTATTCTTCTGCCTAGTTGATAACTTGTTTGCCCTGGGGCTTATTCTTCAGCAGCTAAATGAAGTCTCACTCGAAATACAAGGTTGCTAGTAAAATGCCTCTGGAAGCACTGAGGTTTGTTTTCTTTTTCTTTTTCTTTTTTTTTGAGTTGGAGTCTCACTCTGTCTCCCAGACTGGAGTGCAGTGGCCGCTCCCGGCCACCGCAGCCTCGGCCTGCTGGGCTCCGGTGATCCTTCCGCCTCAGCCTTCCGAGTAGCTGGAATTGCAGGCATGTGCCACCACGCCTGGCTACTTTTTGATTTATTATATAGATGAGGTCTCGCCAGGTTTCCCAGGCAGGTCTCGAACCCGCGGGCTCAGGCAATCCACTCACTTCAGTCTCCCAAGGCGCGGGATTACAGGCTGAGCCACCGAGCCCGGCTGGGGTTTGTTTTCAAGGGGTGACAAGCAGCAGGACATGTATACCCCATTGCTCTGCTCTTTTCACCATGGACATCTCAGTTAGGGTTCACTATTGACAGGAGAGGTTTATAGAACCAGTCTTCTAAAATCAGTTGGACTTTATTATTAATGGGTTGCTGTCAAAGTTATTGTTGCTGAAATTTTAGCTCTTTACAATAGATGAACCAATTGTTAAAGCTGCATTGAAAGATACTTCCATTTTCTCCTCATAGGTTCATTGTTCCCTGTTTCTCTTCATAAGCTCTGTGTGGTTAGTGACCCATATATGATTCTCTGAAAATGTTAAGGGCTTCAAAAGTCAATCCTTTATTGAGTGATGTCCTGTATTTTTCCTGAATTCTTTGGTGGAATCTGCATTTTATTAGAAGAAAAACATTAACTTCTAAGCTTTAATAACATCACTCTTGACATCAGCCATTAAATTATTATCTAAGCACTAATAATGTATTTACATTTTATTAAATAGATGATTATTGTGGTTGAGAAGATGTATGTTGTATGTTTAAGGCTAAGAAGGTAGTATACAATTTTATTTCACCTTCAGGGAAGGAATTTAAAAATATTTATCATCTTTATTTTTATTTTATTTTATTTTTTTTTTGAGTTGGAGTCTCACTCTGTCGCCCAGACTGGAGTGCAATGGCCGCTCCCGGCCACCGCAGCCTCGACCTGCTGGGCTCCGGTGATCCTTCCACCTCAGCCTTCCAAGTAGCCGGAATTACAGACATGTGCTACCACGCCCGGCTGAGTTTTTGATTTATTGTAGAGATGAGGTCTCACTGCCCAGGCGGGTCTCGAACCCGCGGGCTCAGGCAATCCACTCACCTCAGCCTCCCAAAGGCGCGGGATTACAGGCTGAGCCACCGAGCCCGGCTTTTATTTTTAAATGCTGTTCATATGGTTACGGGGGGGAGAATTCAGATCCTAATGGATCAGCCATGTCTCCAGTAGTGTTTTCAGTTTTCATTTTTAAAATGTTATTGTACTTTCTGGATGCTTTATCTTACGTGAGGGATAAGAGCAAGCTACAGATATTTGAAAGGTATAAATATGAAGGGAGAGCTAGCCTGGTTTAGTAAGAAGAAGCCAGAGGTGGTTCAGTGAAACTCAGAAGTGAAAAAAACAGAATTCAGAAGGCACCGGAGACCGTTGTTTGCACGGTCTTTGAGACAAATGACAGCTTCTGCAAAAATCCTTATGATTTTTTTTTTTTTAAGCCTCAAACACCAAGTGTGTATGTACAGGTAAAAAGTGTCCTGGGCCATGTTCTTGATTTTAGGTCTGTGGAACTGAGTTCACAGCCTGTTCTGTTTTTTAGTAATGAGTGCTTCTGACATAGTAGACATTTTAGGTTTTTAACTTGGTGTAGTTAACACACCTCGGTCTTTGTGCCAGGTTATTTCATACTGCTGCATGGTGTAGGGTCCTTTGAAAATATGCTCTGGTTTTCCTTTCTCAGGTACGATCTGAGACAAAACCTACAAAAGAAGAGCTATATTTAAACCTGTCAGTTCTGTGGGTGAGGGGAAAGTCCTTCTATGTAGGAACAGGCCTTTTCTTTTCTAGAAGAGCTTTAAGGGAATAGTGTCTTAATGAAGACACTAATTAGCGTCTTGCATGAAATGTGAGCCACTTTGTGTAGCTTGATTTTCTGTTTTGTAGAGAATGAGTATTCCATGTCCCCACTGCAGCTGTGGGAATATTGTGGATTGTAGTAGGCTTTTGCTTTGCAGAGTCTCAAAGTCCCTCCCTTGCTATGCATGGAGAGCATCATCTCCTGTGCCTGCTTCTGAGCCACCTGACTTTCATGTTGGAGGGGAGGCCATAGAGATTTCAGTTCTGATACCTCCCAGCACTGTGTGCTCCTTGGTCATGGGGTAGGAAGCTCATACCCCTCACTGAGCCTTTCTTCCATAATGAAATTTTAACCAGCATGTAATTGTGGATATCAAGGGGGAGGTCAAAAATATACTTATTTTCCTCTTTCTACCCCTGAACTTTTGGTATATTCTATATGTTTTTATTGGAAACAGTGTCTGAATGGTATCTCACCTGGCTTTCCACAGAATGGACATAGGAGTTCATGTGCTTTGTCAGTCTAGAGTTGGAAATGTTCAGTTATGCCATACTGGCAAAGATTTTTTTTTGCCCCTTATGGGAAGATACCCTTCATAAATGTAAGTTCCCCTTTAAATTTCTTTTCTGAAACATGAAGTGACTTCCTTGTATCTCTCCCTGCCAATCCCCCAAAGTTACCAAATAAATCTTGTAAGTAAAAGGCAAAGCAAGATTGGGGGTTCAGTTCTCCTTAGAATAATTTTGTGGTAATTATTTTTATAGCTGTATGGCCAGCAGCAAAACAGGGCTCCTGTATTAATGAACTCACATTTCTATGGGGAAGCAATGTCAAATACGCTGTGATAACCCACGTATTGTCTTCTTTCTCTGCCCTTCACTCACTTCATTCCTGTTGTTTTTTAATTTGTAAATATATTAGGTGTATATTATTGGAAATTTTTATTTTAGAGTTCAAAGCCATATTAAAGAATTATCTGAAATTACCAGGATCTTTTGTGAATATATGATTTAAAAAATGTTACCCAAGGAATAGTGAAATGATTATCACTCATATTGTATCCAGGGACTGAAACAGATTTAGCTTCTAAAAGAGTTGAACTGTCTCACAATCTCAATCCCTTGTTTGACTATAATAGCAGAATATTTCATGACGTGGTTTAGAGCATCGTGTCTCAAACTTTAATGTGCACCCAGACCACTTGGGGATCTTGTTAAAAAAACATTCTGACTCAGGAGGAGTATGGTGGGGCTGAGATCCCAGGCGGTTCAGTGCCCATAGTGTACAAGCAGCGAGGGGCTAAATATCCCAGATGAAACCCCGATCCCCAAAGATAACTACATTCTGGAAACTGATACAGGCCACAACTAATAATAGAGGCATTGCTTCTATCCTTACTGAGTGTTTCTTAAACCTTATGGTGAACTTATCATTATGCTTTGGACAAAATGAAGAACCTAGAGGTAAGTGTGTGCATCTATCTGTATGAGCCTATACACAAAATTATATCTCATCTCAAAGGTGGTATAATTAGAACAGAAGAGAAAGAAATTGAATACAATTATTTTAGTAGCGTATACCAAAACTTAAGCTTCTGGAAGGATCACCCTAAATATTTCATAGTAGAATTAGTGATCAGTTATTCATTCTGTTGATGTTAAGCACTGATATCCAGAAAGGGATGCCACAAGACTGCAGTCCATGAAGTAGCGTAAAGAATGTGGTGTCCTCAGGGGTTCTCCATTCAACTCTGTCCTCTAACTCACAAATTCAGGATTTAAATGAAATTGGGTCAGACTCTGAAGAAATAAGCATTTTAAAACAAAATCACAGTATTAGACATTGAGTTCTGGTGAGTGGGAACAGCTGGTGAAAGTTTTTATTGACGGGAAAGGATCTCAACACAGAAGGTGTCTCATTTTTATGTAGTTTCTCAGGACTAATGTTCTTAGTGGCCTATTTTTAGTTAAAGGGGAGAGAGTATAAAGGTAAAACAATTCGCCAGTGAGTAAATATTAACAGAACACCCATTACATACCCAGTCTTTTGTGCTTTGGGGACACTGAAGAAGTGAAAGATATTGTTTGTGTGCTCAAGGTGTTTACACTCTGGTCATGGAAATATAAACACATGAGAAAGAGAACAAAACAAAGACAGAGCTGCTCCCACTCCAACAGAGCAGAGCGGACATATGAAAACTACTTCCACAGTAGCTTATATGAAAACACATAACAACATATATTTAAATACCAAGTTACGAAGTACAGTATAAACATAGTATAGTTTATAGTGAGGGCAGTTTTTGGTTGCAACAATGCATGGGCATGACTAGCATTTAGTAGAACCAAAGTTGACAGATGTCCTCCAACATGTACTGCTGCACACTTGCTGCACTCAATTCTCCAACCAAAGTGCCCAGGATACCACCACCAAGAAACAGGATTTTAGAGCTAAGGGAAATTTGAAAAGACTTCAGACATCAAGAGAAGTCTTCATGGTGTGTACTTGTCTGTTCTGAGAGGAAAAGGGAGCACAACAGGAAGCATGAAGAAGGGAATTTATATGTCTAGCCTTGCTATTTGATCTAGTTAAAATTATTTGCCAGTTGTAAACTGCTGCCTAGAGTTTATAATAGAACATTAGAGCTGTAAGAGATCTGAAAGCTGTTTACTTCATCTGTATCATCTTACAGATGAGAAGACTGTAGCCATTCATACTGCTGTCTCTACACACACACATACACACACACACACACACACACACAATTAGGGAGTAAAGAATAAAGTATACAACCAAAGAGAGGAAAACGTACTTTTAGATCTTGCAGGGTTCTAGATGAAGACAGCTGTCATGGGTGATGATTCCAGTGACATTAGAACTTAGAAATTTTCCCTATTTCACCCCCCCCTTAAACCTTGCCCATCTGTCCCCTGATAACTGAAATTACTTTTGCAAGGGAGAGAGCTTTTTGTTCTATAATATTAAAGTTCAACTAATTCTGAGACAGGCAAAACTCTGATTTAAAGTGCTAAAAAATGTATGAATGACTGTTGATGTTTTTTTGTTGGAAGCAGATTTTAGGGAAAGATATTGAGTAGGAGAAAGCCTTCAGGCCCTCATGGGATAATGAACAGGGGGAAAACAAATGTAAGAGGTTGTCAAGAGTTTTGCTCATTTTACAGTTTTGCAATGGGTCCGCAATGGATATTCCTTTCATGAATATCAAAGAGCATGACCTAGCTATTACCTGATGTACGGATGTATATTTGCTGTGGCTCAACTTAGAATTCTTTAAACCAATTCTTTTCCAGTGTCTGCCTGCAACTGAGAGTGTGGAGTGAAGAATTAAAGAAGATCACATTCTGAACTCAGTAAAATGCTGATCAACAGAAAGTGGTTGATTCAAAGGGACAATTTTCAGCCCGAATGAATTCACTTGAAATGAATGCCAACCTTAACTGAATTAAGTTGTGCTCTTTCAAATACATTGCTGTGAGTTCAATAGACAGTTTTCTGGATTTTACATAGCTCTAAGCTAAAATTGTAGGTCAAACTGTGACTTTTAGAGCCTCTGACACTGTTTGAATTTCTAACATTTTTTACTGAGCTTTGAGTGGGCCAGTGGATGAACAAACCCCTATTAAATAACGAGTGGACCAAATTAATTGATTCAGATGGCTATCCATATGTGTGGGTATGTCGCTAAACTAGTTTGACATTCTAGGTTCTGTTGAATTTGCTGGGAAAAAGAGAACAGAAGTTTATTTTGGTGTTTGTGATGATTTATCCTTTTTATATGTCTTCAGATACCATGGAACATTCTTGTATATATGATTTTTGGTTCTAAATGGACCAAGATAGTGTGAAAATAATACATTCATAGAGAAAACATTTTCTTAATTCCCACTCATGTTAGAATGTCTTGTTGTTGTCATGTAGTCCTGATAGCACAACTGTCTTCTGCGACTGGCCTAGAGTTTTATTCTGACTCCATAATTTGAGAAGGCCACTTTTAACCTGTAGAAGTCCCTTATTTTTAATGAATTAGTCAACAAATCTTTACTAGATCCTTCACAAGGAAACTTGAAGGAAAGATACTCTTAGTGTCTGTAGAATGAATGTAAGGCATAGTTCTCACCCTATGGGGGAGACAGGTGGCTGAAATTAAAGTATCACAAAAAAGAACAATTACAGTCTAAGATATATACAATATTGGAGGAGACTAAATGCACAGTCACTGAGGTGATGTCTTAATGAAGGGTTGGTTTGAGTAAGAGGGATTTAACCCATGGGGTTCCTGGGCACAGGTTATCCTTGAGAAAGGTCATGGCTTGGTGTGGGAGGAAGGTTTATCAGGCTGAGGGCACTAACAAAGTATGTGGAAAGGCCAGTAGAAGTTGACAGTGTGTGGAACATCTGAGCATCTCCTCTGCCTGGAACAATTCCTGCTCGTAGCCTTTGAATTTGTCCAAGTAGCCACATCCTTACAAATATATGTAGCTAATACATGTAATTTTGAAAACCAATTATTCTGTCCCTATTTAAGCACTGATTACTGACTTAATTGAATTCTCTTAGTTTCATATACTGATTTAGTGTGACTGATCATTTTAACATATTCCAGATACTTTTAAACAGAGAAAACATACAAATATAATTATTGCAAATCATATTGCTATGCTTATACTTGCCCTATTTTAAAACACTAACACTATGGATTTCATTATTTCTGTATCTCTTTTTATGTCTTCCTAGGGTTATTGGTCTACTTAGATTTCTTTCATGGGGTTCAGTCATATTTTTTATGTTTTCTTGGGGTTGTGTAATCTTTATAGGGCCATAAGTGAAACAGGACCTTCTCAGAAAAGCCAGGCTTGCAGGATCTGAGCTGTTGACTGTTGGGGTCCTGGCTGCTTTTTCCGAATCTGTGACTCATATCTGTGTTACTGGTTGGCAGTTAAGTGGAAATTTCATTTTAAGGGTTATGTTATTAAAATGTAACTTATTTTTAAAAAATGCCTTCCATATTGGTTCTGATAGGTTTCCTGTGTAGTCTGTCTCTCCACCAGACATGTATTTTGTAGAGCATTGTTGAGGTCTCATTGCTCGCCCTTTAGCCTGTTGTGTTACAACTGTCTGCCTGGGCCATAATTTTTAGAATATGTCATGTTGCTCCCTTTTCACTCTTCCTGCTGCTCAGACCTGCCCCATAGGCCCTGATCAGCCACTCCTATGCTTGGTACAGTTCCTACTTTTTTCAAGTGCTGTTTGGCTTACGGTTCTGTGTCTTAGAACCAACTGTATCCTATTATGTTCATCCTTCCTTTATAGGATAATTGCTATTTGCCCTTTATAGTAACTTTTCTTTTTTGAAATCATAATGAATGAATGGTCTTTCAACAATTCAACTTGTTCTGTGTATCCATAATTTTAGTATTCTTTTTGATGCTCAAATAAATAATTCCAGTGTGGTCATGGATCCCCTTTAACCAGATTCCGTTGTCCTTCCATCATTTTCCCTGATACTTTTGAAAGTATCTTGGTCTTCTGGTAACAGCTGGATATTTCCCAGCTGCTTTGCATTTCAGGCCCCTGAACTGGAATCTGTTATCTTCCCCTGATATATTTTCTTCAGTGGAGAATTGGAACATAGACTAGACTCTGGGCACCAGGGATGTATGTGGAAGTTAATAGTGGATCAGAGGGCTACTGTTTTGGTGGGTGGAAAAATCTTTTTGAGGTTTGGATTCTCAGTGACTTTTTCCAAATTGGCATATCATGCGTCTGTCCCTGAGATTTTAAAAAATATATGAGATTATATCTTTTATTATGCCTAGACCTTTTCCTGTACTGACCATAAGTGTTTTGTTGTGGACAGAAAGATATACTCTATTTGAGGAGGGGAAGTGTTCATTCAGATTGCCGACAGGCTGTTGGAAGCAATCGACTGGCGACTGTATGCCGGCAGCACTACTCATGTATGGTCTGTCCCCGAGACCCCTCTTTAATTCCTGAGATTTAGGCTTCTCAATCTTTTCTTCATGCATCCTGGGTACTTCAATAACTTTATTTGAAGAGCTGCCAGAAATTGCAACTTTCTGGAGGAAATGAGCAGTATTCTTATTTCACCTTCCCTTCTCTAAATCAAACCCCTTGTTCTTCTCTTCAGGACTTGCACCTTGTGAGATCAAAAGAGGTGATTCCCCAGATCTTTATGAAGGGCTTGCATTCTCCTTTCTGTTGTACTTGTGGTTAACAGAGATGGCCAGATCACATTTAAGTAGTTCATCCCAAATATTGGAAACTTGCAACTTTTCCAGGACAGTTACTTTACCCCATATGGAAAACTCAAGTATAGATTACTTTTCTGGATGAAGGTGCATGTCCAACATAGGGGCTGATACTGGTATTAGTCACATAGTCTAGGTGATATGGAGATCTGGTATAAATTGTGTATAAACTTAATTATGTGGAGAATGTGTTAATGAGCTTTATAATATTAATGGAGTGATACTGTGCAGAGAAGCCTCAATATATGTTCATATATTGATAGTTATGAGAATCATTGCTTATTTTCTCCTAGATCTGATACAGTGTATCAGATTTGGAAAGTGGTATCTACAGTGTTCCTAAGAACATTTTGTTTGACTGTCAACGTACTTTAAGCAATTTCAGTAAAATGAGTATATTTTCTATTGCTGTGTAACATGTTATCATAAACTTACTGGCTTATTATGTCACTCTTTCTATAGATTAGACATCTTGGCATGGCATAGCTCTTTTTTTTTTGTCGGCCCAGGATCTCACTAGGTTGAAATTAAGGTGTTGGCCAAGGTTTTGTTCTCCCCTGGGCCTTAGGGTCCTATTACAAACTCCCTGGTTGTTGGTAGAAATCAGTTTGTTGTTATTTGGGACAGTGGTCCCATCTTCCTGCGAGTTGTCATCAGTAGCCACTCTCCTCTCAGCTCCTAGAAGCTGCCTGCCTGGCAGTTCTGTGTCATGTGGTCCATGTGGGCAGTTCATAGCATGGATGCTTGCTTTTTCTAGGCTAGCCAGACCACATCCCTCTGACGTTCTCTTCTGCCATCAGCTGGAGAAACTGCTGTGCTTTTTTGTGTTTTTTGGTTTGGTAGGTCAGGATCCCTCAGGGTAGTTGCCTATTTGTTGTGTAAGGTGCTTGTACATAATCATGGGTTATCTCATCATAGTTACATTCAGGGCTGGGGATTATTTAAAGGTGAGGGACGTTGGGTGTCATTTTAGATTTCTGCCTATCACAATGAGCTTGTAGTTAAAAAGTCTTTAATTGATAACATTTTATGAATATATATGTATACTTAGTATTTTTGTGTCAGGGTTGCCTTTTTGGCAATAGTTTTCAGATAATGTTTCAGAGCATTATCTCTCTTAGCAAAGAAGTATGAAGATTATGTATGACTGAATCATTTAAATCTGATTTATTAATTTAACAAAGCCCTATTGAGCTTTACTGTGGGCCAGGCAATGAGCAAAGCACTGTAGGAAAAGAGTGTAATAACATAAACATCATCCTTGTTTTTGTGGAACTAGATGGGAAGATACTGAGTCTCAAATGTATTCTGCCATGGGGCTGCTGGAAAGTATGAGGCTCTTCAAACAACCATGGGTTAGTGATTATTTTGAAACTAACATGTGAACTAGAAACTAACTCACAAGACATGTTTTGAAATGTAGTAAGTGAAATCACAACCATAGGCAGATGTCCATAAAAGTACACAGTTTCCAAAAATCTCATGTTGTTTTTGCTTTTATTTGGTCATTTCCTAGTGGATAGCAAAAATGATAAACATAAAATGTTTAAGAAGGTTTCAAGAAATTATTTTAAATTATTGAGAAATGTGTTTTAAAGATATTTTCCCCTTAAAAAATAGGAAAAGGCAGCCATTGCCACTGCCGTTGCCTTGCTATGCTACGATGTGGCCATGTGGCTGTGTGCTCTTTGAGCTATGGCCAAGCCATGTGACCCCCCTCCTCCTTTAGGGAAATGAATCCCCTCTTTCTCCCTCTCTTTCTCCAGGATTTTTTTTTTTTTTTTTGAGTTGCAGTCTCACTCGGTCGCCCAGACTGGAGTGCAGTGGCTGCTCCCGGCCACCGCAGCCTTGCCTGCTGGGCTCCGGCGATCCTTCTGCCTCAGCCTTCCGAGTAGCCGGAATTACAGGCATGTACTACCACGCCCCGCTGATTTTTTCATTTTTATTGTAGAGATGAGGTCTCGCTGCCCAGGCGGGTCTCAAGCCCGCGGGCTCAGGCAATCCACTCACCTCAGTCTCCCAAAGGCGCGGGATTACAGGCTGAGCCACTGAGCCCAGCTCTTTCTCCAGTTTACTTTCGAATTAAAGTATATTATCTTTAAAAATTTTTTTAATTTTAAAGATGTGGGGTACAATTCAGGGTTAGGTATATAAATGTTCATTATGCAGGTACCCTTGTTGATGAGGTGTGCCCCCCCACCCCCCAGCAGTTTCCTACTACTGCCAATCCTGCTTCTTCCCACCCACAGCAGTTTTCTGCTAATGCCAATTCTTTTCTTATAGTATTACAATAATTGTTCAAGGTTCACTTATGAGTGAGAACATGTGATACTCACTTCTTTGTTTCATAGATCACTCAGTATTACAGACTCTAATTCCATCCAGGTTACTGTGAAATTCATAATTTTGTCCTATTTTATGGCTGTGAAATAGCCCATCACGTTATATACCACATTTAAAAAAATCCAGTCCTCTTTCGATGGGCAGTGCAGTTGGTTCCATGTTTTTGCTATTATGAGCAATGCTGTGATAAACATACATGTGCACTTATCTTTTTCATAGAGTAGAAGTATTCCCTTTTCCCCCCATCCTTTCCAGCATCTGTTGTTTTTTGAGTTATTGATGATGGCCATCAATAACTCAAAAAACAGGTGATATCTGAGTGTGATTTTAATTTGCATTTCTTTGAACCTCGAACAATTATTTGCATTTCTTTGGTGACTATTGAGGCTGAGCATATTTTCATGTATCTGTTGGTTGTTTGTATGTCTTCTTTTGAGAAGTGTCTGTTAATATCTTTTGCCCACTATGTAGGCAGAGTTTGTTTTTTTCTTTTCGGCACGTTTGAGTCCCTTGTAGATCCTAGATGTTAGGCTTTTGTCGGACATACATTTGGCAAGTAATTTTTCCAAGTCTGTGGACTGTCTCCGTACTTTTTCTTTTTTGGCTTTGCAGAAGCTTGTCAGTTTGATGAGGTCCCACTTGTCTATCTTATCTCTTATGGCATGAACACTTGGGGTTTTGGTCAGGAGTTGGTTGTCAGTTCTAATTTCCATAAGGGTGTCTCCTGCATTTTCTAAGGTTCTTATAGTTTGAGGTTTTACATTTAGGTATTTGATCCATTTAGAGTTGACTTTTGTGTATGCTGATAGGTCTTGTTTTAATCTTCTTGTTTTAATCTTCTGCATGTGCTGGCTGTGGCTCTTACTATTTTGAGGTATGTTCCATTTATGCCTAGATGTTCGAGGGTTTTTATGAAGAAAGGGTGCTGTATTTTTTCCAAAAGATTTTTCTGTGTCTAATGATGTAATCATGTGGTTTTTGTTTTTACATCTTTGATATATTTAATTATGTATATGGTCTTGCGAATGTTGAACCAGCCCTGCATCCTGGGGAATGAAACCTACTTGGTCATGCTGGATGATTTAAAGAAAGAAATTTAAAAACAATTTATTAGTGAGCAAAAGAGAATGAAAAAGGAAGATTCAAGGCAGAAAAAAGGAAAAAGAAAAGCTGCCATAGTGGATGATTTTTGAGATGTGTGGTTGGTTCCAGTTTGCTAGGATATTGTTGAGAATTTTAGCATCTGTATTCCTTAGGGTATTGGCCTATAGTTCTCTTTCTTTGTTGGATCTTTACCAGTTTTGGGTATCAGTGTGATGTTGGCTTCCTGCAATGATTTGGGGAGAGTTCCATCTTTCTCAATTGCCTGTAATACTTTCAGTAGGATTTGTATCAGTTCCTCCTTATATGTTTTGTAGATTTCTGCTGGAAAGCCATCTGGTCCATAGTTTTGTGTGTGTGTGTGTGTGTGTGTGTGTGGGTAGTATTCTTATGAAATAATCAATTTCCTGGACTCTTACTGGTCTATTTAGGGTCTCGATTTCTTCTTCTTTAAACCTGGGGAGGTTGTATGATGTCAGAAAGTCCTCCATTTCCTATAGGTTTTCAAGTTTGTTTCCATACAAGTGGACATAGTGATCTCTCTTATAATCTTTTGCATTTCTTTGGGGTCAATTGTGATTTTATCTTTTGCATTTCTGATTGTGTTTATTTGGGCTTTTCTCTCTTTTTCTTGGTCAGTCTAGTTAGGGGGTTCATCAATCTTGTTTATTCTTTCAAAGAATCAGCTTTTTGTTTCATTGATTTTTGTGTGTGTGTGTGCTATCTTTTTGTCTTCTGTGTCCCGAATTTGGCCTTTTATTTTGGTGATCCAGATCTTCTGCTCAAGTTAAGATTTTGGTGGTCTTGCTTTTCCAGCTTCCTTAGGTGATTTGCTAGGCTGTTAACTTGTGATCTTTCCATTTTCTTCATGTGTGTTCGTAGACACATGAATTTCCCTCTTAGTACTGTTTTCATGGCATCCCAGAGGTTTTGGTAAGATGTTTCTTTGCTTTCATTTGTTTCCAGGTATCTTTTAATGTCTGTTTTGATTTCTGCATTGACGCAGGAGTTCTTTAGCATCATGCTTTTTAGTGTTCATGTCTTTGCGGGTTTTGGGAGAGCTTTGTTGGTATTGATCATTTATTTTTATTTCACTGTGGTCTGAGAAGGTGCATGGCCATATTTCTTTCTTACGGAATTTGTTTATGCTTGATTTATGACCGCAATGTGGTCGATCGTAGAGTACATTCCATGTGGTGATGATTAGAATGTATACGCCATGGTTGTTGGGTGGAATGTTCTGTGGGTATCAATTAAGTCCATTTGGTCAAGCGTCCTGATGAGGTTCTGGATCTCCTTGTTGATTTTTTTGTCTTGATGATCTGTCTAGGGTCGTGAGTGGGGTATTTAAGTTCCCAGCTATGATAGTGTTAGAGTCAATATTTTTTTTTAGTTTACCTGCAAGCTGCTTTATGAAAGTTGGTGATCCTATGTTGGGTGCATATATGTTTAGGTGGTTATTTTTTGATGATGGATTGAACCTTTTATCATTATGTAGTGACCTTCTGTATCTTTTTACATTTTTGATAATTTAAAGGGTATCTTGCCTGATATTAGGATCATGACTCCTGCTTCTTTTGTTTTCCATTCGCCTGAAATTTTGTTTCCCATCTTCTTACTTTGAGTCTGGGAGTGTCCTTTCTGGTAAGATGAGTCTCTTGAAGATAATATATTATTGCCTCATGATATTTTATCCAGTTTGCCATTCTGTTTCTTTTCAGTGGTGCATTTAGTCCATTCACATTCAGGCTAAATATTGAGATGTGAGAGTTTATTTCTGTCATGAGGTTCTTATAGAGTGTTGTCTTTCTTTTGATTTTTTGATTGATTTGTGTGGTTTCAGTCTTTTTCCTGCACTTTTGGAAAGGGTGCTGTCATTCTTTTTCTTCTTTCTTCTGTGTTTAATACTTTCTTAAGTGGTTCTTGTTGAGCTGGTCTGGATGCCACGTAAGCTCTTAGAGATTGAATGTCTGGGAAGGATTGTAATTCTTTATCACTGATTAAACTTAGCGTAGCTGGGTAGGTAATAATTGTTGAAATTTTTTATCTTTGAGAACTTTGAAGATTGGGCTCCAGGCTCTCCTTGCCTGAAGTGTTTCTGTAGATAAGTCTGCTGCCATTCTGATTGGTCTTCCCCAGTAGATAGTCTAACCTTTTTCTCTTGCTACTTTTAGGAATTTTTTCTTTTATACTTACTTTGTGTAGGTGAATCACTATGTGTGTAGGAGTTGGTCTTCTTATTTGTTGTCTTGCAAGGGTTCTCTGAATCTCTTGTATTTGAATAGTTGTATTACTGATGAGATGAGGGATGAGAAGTTTTCTTGGATAATCTCATGGAATGCTTTTCCAGGGTGGTCTCGGTTTCTCTATCTGCCTCAGGGATTCCAATTAATCTTAGGTTCAGCATCTTGAAATAATCACTCATCTGTGGAGATTTTATTCTGTCTTTTTGATATTCTTTTCTATGTTTTTAACAGTTTGGGTTAATTCTGTATTTTGTTCCTTAAGCTCTGAGATTCTTCTGCTTGGTTAATTCTGCTTTCCATCCTTATCAGTTTGTTGTTTCTTTCATTCACTCTATTTTTTATTACTGTTATCTCAGTTATCATCCTCTTCATTCTTTCCTCTTGCCTCTCCTCAATTCTAATTACTCTCTCTATTAATGTCTTGATATCTGGATTTGTGGTTCAAGACCAGTCATTTTGGGGGCTCTTCATTGTTTGCATTCCGAAGTCTGTATTCTCAGTGGCTCTCCTACCAGGGGTTTGTGCAAGACCCATATTCTTCTGTTGGGTTTTCTTCATTTGTGTAGATTTTTCTCCCCCTTATCTTCCCCCCTCCCCTTTTTAAACTCTTCTTTAATTCTGTTGCTCAGGGAATGGGTGGGTAGCTTTTACTTCTGTTTGTTCAATCTTCTACTCTTTCTTATGTGGATCCTCTGGCTTTGTTCAATTCTGAAGCTGGACTGTGAGTGAGGGATTGTACTTTTTGCAGTTTTAAGGTTATATTGAGAGGGAAGTTGTGGAAACTATCTGCAGATTCCAGTATCCGCTCATAGTTGTGTGTATCCCCTGGAACCCACTTCCCACTCCCTTACAATCTGTTCATACGTTGGGGGTATAGGTTTGCCACCTGAAAACAAAATAGGTTAGAAAAAGGAAAAGAACAGAAAAAGGAAGGCGGGCAACCAATGGAAGGTGGAGAAAGAGAGGAAAAAGAGGGAAAAGAGACAGGCATACCCACTAACAAATGTAGAGATACGAACAAAGACAGAAAAAATAATAATTAAAAAACAATCATACAAGCACACAAAATTCCCCTATTGATGTACTCTCCCTCAGAAATACACATACACAAACAGGAAGTCTAAAAACTACAGCAATACAATAACAGAAACAAAGTGAGCACGAAAATATAATCAAAGAAAGAAAGAAAGGGAGAAGAAGAAGAGAAAATGAAACAAAGTAAAACAAAAAACAAACAATTATTTACAAAAAAAAACCTCACTCTGAGGCTGTTTCTGTAGCTCTAACTTCCTTTTGGTTCTAGTCTCCAGCCCCTCCCCTCTGCACTTATGGCAGGCTGATAGGATTGCTCTTAGCATGGTCAGATGCAATGCAGACTACTGTGGGAGAAGGGTGGATCAGATCTGGACTCACTTGGCTTGTTGCCCCTGTTGTCAAGTCTCTCACTCATATCTGAAGTGTCTGTGCCTGTTCCAGCCTGGGGGCGGTGGGGTGTTTGTCTCTCCTAGTTTGATGAGATAACCTCTTGGTCCCAGGTTGAATGCTGGGTGGATATGGGCAGGGAGTGCAGTTCTCTACCTGGTTCTGGGACAGAGGAAATGGCTTTCTCTCCAGCTCTCTTGATCTGCTGTCTCCACAGATTTGGGGTTTTTACCACTCTGCTGTCACATGTGATGGTGTGAACCAGGCGCCAGGTTTTGAGGATCTGCTGTATTCTCCAGCCTTTTCTTAGGAGAGCCCCAAGAACAACTGACCACCCTGCATGCTGGTGGCTCCAATCTCAGCGTGGTGGGGGGTGGCAGTCACCTCCAGAGGAGAGCCTCAGGTGCATGAACCTGAGTCTCCCCTCAGGTGAACTTTCACTCACCCACGGGCACACACCCACTTACCCACTTATGCAGAGAGTCTTTATTGACACTTGCTTTTGTGGAGACTCCATAAACTGTATTTTCTAATCTAAAAAAAAAAAAAAAAATTAGGGAAGGGCTGTCCCTTTTTTGTTGTAATGGTGAATATTTTAGAGAAGTTTGTTTTTCCACAGGTGTGTGTTTTTCATGGATTTTTACAGTTGTCATAATTGTGCCATATTCAGATCCATTAAATGAAAAGCTACATGACTCAAAATATATTAATGTAATGCCTTTTAGGCATGAAGATCGAGATAGGGCTTAACTTGCAGTAGAATCTTTAACAGTTTATCTTACTTAAACTGTATGGATTGAGTGAGCTATCAACTTTTCCAGTTGGAGTTCCTCTCTTTCCTTAAGCTAGCAAATGACTTTGTGAATCTCAGTTTTGCCAGAATTCATAGTATGAAGGACAGCAAGAGAAAGGTTTATCTGAGTTTATATGATTCCATGACCTGGCTAAGAATTAAGTTAATTCTTTTAGCTTTTATAGTACCCTTGCAGCTTTTCTTTCCTCAGCTGACATGTAGAAGTGACATTTGTCATCTCTTGCTACTTTTTTCTTCTGTGACTGTGCTGTTGTATATGTACTACAAAGTTATACTTCATTGTAAAATTTCCCCATGTATTTTAAGTTAGAGAAAATAGTTTTCTATCTGATAAAGTCTAATTTACTAATATGATTCAAGATGTTGAATAAAAAATAGAATGTTATATTAAAATTAGCTCCATATTCTCCTTTGCAGAACTAAGATGTTTTTGTGGGGTTTATGTTTTTGTGTTGCTGATTTTTAAGGATCGCATTAGATTCCAAATATGCCACTGTTTTCTTTCCCATTATCCATGTATCAATTCAGCCTTCATTATTTTATATATATGTCACTTTACTTGATTTATATATGTGTACATAAATCTTCTTTTAAGTTAAGTAAGAAACTACTAATATTTATGGCTAAAACACAATGATTAGCTTCTTCCTGAAAGTATCAAAGTAAATTTCAAGACCCATGATCAAATCTCTCTTTTTTGTTGTTTTCTCCCTTACTTTTTCCTTCTCTTAGCCATGTTCTGTAGTTTCTGTGTACGTTTTTCACATATCTTTTGTGATATTTACCATTAAATATTTGATATTGCTTGATGCTGTTTTGAATGGTATTTTAAAAAGTTCAAATTTCTGATTGTTGCTAGTGTCTGTACCCTTTTATATATTATCTTGTATCTTGCACCCTTGATTAAAAAAATCACATATTACCAGGCTTGGTGGCTCAGCCTGTAATCCTGTGCCTTGGGAGGCTGAGGTGAGTGGAGTGCCTGAGCCCATGGGTTCGAGACCCGCCTGGGCAACTTGGTGAGACCTCATCTCTACAGTAAATCAAAAAATTAGCTGGGTGTGATAGCGCGCACCTGTAGTTCCAGCTACATGGAAGGCTGAGGTGAAAGGATCGCCGGAGCCCAGCAGGTCGAGACTACGTTGGCCGGGAGTGGCCACTGCACTCCAGTCTGGGCAACTCAAAAAAAAAAAAAAAATCACATATTAATTCTACTAGGTTTTTAGAGAGCTCTTCTTGGACTTTTTACATAGATGATCAACTTCTGTGAATAGAGTGCTTTATTTCTTTCTTTCCAATGTGAGTGGCTTTATTTATTTTTCTTGCTTTATTGCATTGCTTAGAACTTAGCATACAGTGTTGAATCAAAGTGATGAGAGTAGACATCCTTGACTTGTTCCTGGTTTGGGTGAAAAAAACGTTCAGATTTTCACGATTAAGTATGTTGTTACCTGTATTTTTTTTTAGTAGATGTCCTTTATCAGGTTGAGGAAGTTTTATTCTGTTTTTAGCATTTGAGATTTTTATTATGAATGGATGCTAAATTTATCATATGTTGTTTCTGAGTCTATTGAGATGATCATATGATTTTTAAAAGATGTGTATTAGTTATCTATTGCTGCATAACAAATTATTCCATAACTTAACATTTTAAAACAACAAACATTTTTACATATCACAGTTTCTGTGTGTTCCTAATCCAGGTGATACTTAACTGGGTGTGTCTGGCTCAGGGTCTCTCATGGGGTTTCAGTCAAGCAGTAGGTTGGGACTGTGCTTATAACTTGAAGGCTTAACTCACATGGTTGTTTGTAGGGTTTAGTCTTTCTGCCTGTGTGCCTCTGCACAGGACTGCCTCATGACATGGCAACTGGCTTTCCCTAGGATTAGTGATCTAGGAGTGAGGAAATGCAAAGAAGAGAGCACCAATATAGAAGAATCATTCTTCTTACAATATTTTCTCAGAAGTGGTATACTATGATTTTTGACATATTCTATTTATTGAATACAAGTCAACAACAGATGCAGCCCACACTCAAGAGCTGGGAATTTAATAAGAGGGTGAATACCTAGAAGTGGGTGTCATTGGGAGTCATCTTAGAGACTGTCTACCATTGCATATTAAAATGGTATATTACACATTTTAAAATGTTAAGCCTACCTTACATTCTTGGAATTAATACAGTTTCATCGTGATTTCTTTTATCTTTTAGATATAATATTGGATTCAATTTGTTAAAGATGTAACAATCTTTTTTTTTTTTTTTTTGCCTCTGTGTTCAGAAAGAGATTGATTTGTATTTTCTGTGTAATATTGTGTGGTTTTGGTGTTGGATTTATTCTTGGCTCATATAATAACTTGGAAAGTGTTTCCTCTTCATCAGTATTTTGGAGATGTTTCTGTAGAGTTGGTGTGGTTTCTTCCTTTAATGTTTGGTCTACATCATCAGTAATACCATCTGGCCCTGGCATTATGTTTGTGGTAAGGTGTCCTCCGTCCCCACTTCCTACCAATTCAATCTCTTTAATAGACATGGGCCTATTCAAACTAAGCTTTGGTAATTTTTGTTTTTTAAGGAGTTGTTAATTTCATCTAAGTTGCTGATTTTATTGGCATAATGTTGTTCAGAATATTTGTAGAAAATCTGTAGTGGTCACTTCTCTCACATTCTAGATATTGATATAGGCAGTGTATATTTTCACCCTTTTTTCCTTATCAGTCTGGCTAGAGGTTTGTTATTTTTTAAAAAAATTCTCTCCTGAAAACTAATGTTTGCATTTTACTGGTTTTCTTTATTGTTTTCTGTTTTTTATTTTATCTATTTCCATTCTGATTTTTTTTTAATTTCAGTCTTATGATTATTGTGAGTTTTGTTTGCTCTTTTTTGTTTTTTATATTCATATAGCATTATAAATTTTTCTCACCGTTGTATGAGTATATTGGAGTATCATTTTCCTTTAGCCCAAGGTGCTTTCTGATTGCTTTTTTGAATTGTTTAAATCTCAAGTATTTTCTGTCATCCTTTTACTTTTTCTCTCTGTTTAAAGCAATTTGACTTTGATGTGGTCTTGTGTATTTTTCTTCAAATTTCTTGTGTTTGGGGTTCATTGGGCCCATGTGTTTATAATTTAATTGCTTCAGTGATGTGGGTGGTTTCTTATCTACTGCCTTCACATTTTTAAAGAGAACACATAAACCCTTACAAATTTTGGTGCTCCACCCACGAAGGACTCTTGCCTGGACCACTCTCTAGATCTAACCAGCAGTTACAGGAGCTGTGGGGGCTAGAGGAGCAATTAACCACGGGGAAGCCATTAGCCAAATCTGGAATGTGGGATATGCTGCAGGGCAAATGATCAGCTTCTTCAATAAATTGCTGGCAAGAAAGAGAAAAGAGAGGATATTGTTATGAAATAAAAATATTTAAAGGAATAACATCCTAATGCCATGTTTGAACTCTCATTCAAAAAAAACAAACTGTAAAAGATACCTTTCCCAGTTGGGGAAGTTTGAATATGGACTAGGTATCACATGGTATTGAGGAATTATTGGGTTTTTTTTTGTTGTTGTTGTTGTTAGATGTGATAATGGTGGAGTAGATATTTTTTAATGCTCTGAAATATTGAAATATTTCACGTGAAATAACAATCTGTGGTAAATGAAATGAAGGAATTTCATGTAATCAAAATGAATAAAGATTGACAAAACATTGATAATTATTGGAGCTGGTAATGAGTACATAAATGATATTATGGTTCTGTATGTTTGAAAATTTCCATTAAAAAGAGCTGCATAAAAATAGTTAAAACAAAGGAAAACATCGGTGCTCTAACTTACTTGAAATAAATTTTTACTTTTTGATCATGAGTAGGGGATTCTGCCTTGAGTCTTAAAAATATCTTCAGAAGTTTTGTGGTATGCTAAAAGTATGATAATAGTCTTCTCATTTGAGTCAATTAGAATTCAGCCTGTGGTTAATAATTGAGACATACTCTTAGGACAGAGTTGAGGCTTAATGTTTAACTTAAACTTTTTTGTTTCAGAAACTTAAAAGAGCTTAGTTTAATTGTATATACTTTTCTACTTTAGTGGTTTTAAAAACATTACACAAGTCAGCATGTTCATAATTCACACAAAAAAGAGATAAACAAAACAAAATTTCACCCTGACCTACTCCTTTCCACATGTCTGGAAGTATCTGATGTGAATGGTTTGCTGTGTTTTTGTGTGGTTTTCACTATGCTTATATACGCACATACAAGTATCTATATCTCATATCTGTATTTATATCTATATCTGTCAATATAGATAGGTACATTTATTCTGTGAATGGAATCATCTGATCATATGTTACTGTCAGCTCGCTGTATCAGTGAGTCCTCTACCTACCCCAACTGTGGGTCAAAATATGTAACAAAAACTTTATACTTTTACTTTAACAATGCGGATTTTGCATTACATATCTCCTATTATTCTGATTTTGATAGCATATAGGAATGTGGAAATTTTTTACAAGAAAAGAATTCTAAAAGCAAATGTAATTTAAAGTTTTCTTTAGAGGAAAGAATAAAGTTATCTAACTTCTCAGGTAAGTTCGAAGCCATAAAGTTATTTAATAAGGACAGCAAAATTTTCAGGAAGAAGGGATGGGTTAGAACATAAAGTAGAATAAAAGGGGGCAAACACCTCAGGTTTCCTCCCACTGTGGGAGCTTTTCTGTCCTCTCGGTAAATCCTGCTTCCTAAAAAAACCCAAACAAACAGATAAAAAAGAACAAAAGGGAGACTAAAATAAAATGAATGAATGGGGCAGGCTGCTCAAGAAGGGAAGGAGTGGAGAGAAGGGACGTGGATGTCTCGTGGAGTAATGGAAGCTAAATATTGAAATGAATGTTTTTCTTTTACATATTCCTTTTATCCATTAGTTTTGAAATTAAATAAACATTGTTATCAATTCTTCAACATCTCTAGCCATTAGCCCTATTTCAACTTGGGAATGAAATCAAAGGGACAGATTTTAAATATATATATTTTTTAAATATATAGTTTTTTTTTTTCAGGCATAGCATTTTTAAGCAACTAATGCCTTTGTGTTTTTCCTCTATCCTGTGTTAGCTGCTTGCATGATGACCCATCAGTTGAAGTGCCCATCTGATTCAGCTCAACTTTTAGAAATATTTTAAATTGAAGAAAGTTATCCTACCTCTTCATGATTCAGAAGCAATCCATTTGCAGTCAGATAGTAAAACATATGACAGGTTTCAAGAACTATCTCAGGGTACTGGCAGTGTAGGCCTTTAAGTTTTGCATTTTATGGAATTGTTGTTTAAGCCCTAAGTGAGAATAAGTAGAATAATTATGAGGAACTTTTTGTTCTGTGACTTAAGGCTATGTAGCTTTTAGAATGTGGGCTTTTTGAATATTTCCTGAAATCGAAATTGGTAAGCTTTCTAGAGTAATAAATCAGCATGTTAAGTGATGTTAAAGTTTCATTGCAGAGTTCTGAATTTAATTCCACTTTTTTTCAGATATGTGTCACAAAAATGTCTACACGGAACTGCCAGGGAATGGACTCGGTGATCAAACCCCTGGACACAATTCCTGAGGATAAAAAAGTCAGAGTTCAGAGGACACAGAGTACTTTTGACCCCTTTGAGAAACCAACTAATCAAGTAAAGAGAGTGCATTCAGAGAACAATGCTTGCATTAACTTTAAGACCTCTTCTGCTGGCAAAGAGTCACCTAAAGTCAGGCGACACTCCAGTCCCAGCTCGGTAAGTGCAGTCTTCTTGTGTATCACTGGGTAAACAGAAGGAATATCCCTTTTATGATAGTA
This sequence comes from Carlito syrichta, assembly GCF_000164805.1. Taxonomy (NCBI): domain Eukaryota; kingdom Metazoa; phylum Chordata; class Mammalia; order Primates; family Tarsiidae; genus Carlito; species Carlito syrichta. The sequence goes on from NW_007248402.1 coordinate 370,093, forward strand.
GCATGCTGTGCTAGAAGACAATAAGTAGCTTTATCACTACCTTATTATGCATTTTTTTCCAGGGTGGTTAATTGTTGAGAGAGAGAGACAGACAGACACTCAGACACAGAGAATAAGCAAACAGACTGTATTCAAACTCCTTAGTAATAAGCAGCCAGCAAACAAATGAATGAAATAATTGAACTTATTTTTAGAAAAATCATCTGTTTTCTGATTTTTTTCTAGTTAGGGGAATTATTTATGGTTAATAATCCTTTGTATTTCAAACCCTTGGAGAGGTTATTGAACTTTACTGTGTTTGTGGGCAGTAAAGATAATTTTGAAATCTGCAAAATCACAAAGAATTTTATTTCAGAATAAATGTCAAAGTTGATTTACTTGTGTTATTCCAAATTGTTTGGGGGTAGTCTACTAATCTCTCTCCTGTGACTTGTCTAAAACAACACATTGAAGTACTTTTCCAGGACAAAGTCCTGCACTGAATAGAAAATGCTTCAGTAGAATTCTGTGCAGGGCCAGATTCGATAGGGCCAAAGGAAAGAGAGTGTCTGGAAAGAAGTGCTGGAAGGAAACAGCCCTTAGACATAACTAGTGATTTACAAAATAAAAAGGAGCATTTCAAGAGAAAATTTTCTCTGTTATGTTTCTATTTAGGCATCTAAGCACCTTTTCCAACCTTTTAGCTAAAATTAATATACAGTGTTTATAATGTTTTGATAATAAAAATATTTTTCATAGATAAACTTTTTGATTTTATTTATTTATTTTTAGCTGTAACTGCCTCCTCTTCCTTTGTTCACAATTAATATGGTTTTAATCACAAATTGAGATCTGGAACTACTTGAAAACTATCAAACTCCTCTAAAGCAAATCATAATCAGGAAATCTATTAGTTTTTCTCCCTGGAGATTGCTCTTGCAGTTCTCCATTGTCCTAATTTAATCTGGACTGGCTAATCTTTAAACCTATGTTTCCTTTCCCTAGCTTTCTGAGAATTTTCTTTATCTTCTTTTTTTTGGTGGCTAAATACCTGTCCTCTGGGTTACATGTCTTTCTTGTTTCTGGTTTATTTCATTGCTTTGTAGAAGCATATTCTCCAGTAGCTTCCTGAGAAAGGGTGAGAGAAGTTTGTTCATATGACTACGTTTTTATTCATAGTTGATTACTTGATTAATAATCTCACTAAGTATATGATTCTATCTTAAGATTTTTTTTTTCTTCTTAGACTGTTGAACACCTTGTTTGGTTGTTTTCTAGGTTCCTATATTGTTACTGAAATTCATAGACTGTTCTGATTTCCAGTTCATTCTTTATCTGCTTTGTGGAGCCTTCTAGGACTTTTTAAAAAATAATATACCTGGTGTGGTGTGGTCCTTTTTTTTTGTATTTAGTGAGTCTTTTTAATTTTGATGTTAATTTCTTTCAGTTTCAGCAAATGTTTTTTATTTATTTAATTTTTCCTTTTAATCTTTTATCTCTTTTCAAAAACCATTTTTATTAGATAAATGTTGGGACTATTAGATTTATCTTCTAATTTGCTTATCTTTTCCCTGTTAATTTAAGTTTTTTTTCCTTATGACTTTCTGGGTGTTTTTTTGACTTCAGTTTTTAATCTTTCAATTGTAATTTTTAATTATGCTAGCATTGATTTCCACAAGCTTTTTCTTAGGTTTTGGATGTTCTTTAAAAAAACATTCTGTTCTTTTTCAATGAATAATATAAGACTTCATATGTTTCTGAGGATACTAAATGTAGGTTGGGGAAATTTTTTTTCCTTTTATATACTCTAAATTTTTAATTTCTGAGTTTCCTTTGAATTTCTTATATTTGCTTATTTGTTTTGGTCTCTTTGTCTTACCTGTTGAGACTTTTGGTGGATCTGTGTTATGCCTGTTGGCGCTCAGTTGTATTATGAGTAAGGTACTAAAAGTTGATTGAAAGTTCTCTGTGTCTGGGAGTCTTGTTAACTGGTAGGCTTTAGCTTTGTGACAGTTGGTGAAGACCTAGTCACAGGAGTGTTCTCAGATTTCACTAGCTCTTGATCTTTTTTTCTTGGTTGGGTGGCTCTCCCAAAATGGATTTGCTGATCTGTTTTTTAGGGCATATTACCTGGCTGCCGTTATTTTTAGATGATTAAGAAGGTACAGACTTTCTCATGGTTTGTTTTCATTCTGTATGACTTCACCTTGATGTCCAATGTGCTTGGTGCCTCTTCCAAGAATTACCTCTCCTGGGAATGGTGGTGGTAGATACCTGGCTGGCAGAGGCTAGGGGAAGGGACCCTAAGCCCACCCCAATTAGTCATTTTGTTTTTAGCCTTACTTTGTACCTTAGCCTTCAATTCTTGTTGGTTTTGGGATTCTGAATTGTGAATTGACTTATTTCTTATTGACTTTATGTTTCATCATTTAGGTGTCAAGGGTTTGTTTTTTTTTTAACTTGTCCTAATTATTGACCTCTCAGCCACTTGTCTCCTGTCTTCAAATTATTGTTTGTATCTTGTCTGCAGTCTTCGTTTTACTAAATTTGTTTGCCCTTATGGGCTGTAACTTTACTATCATTTTAGTATGGATTGTGGGGTGGGGAGAAGTACATACGTGTAGTCAAGCCATGAAATTCAACTGGAAATAGCCTCTGTTTTTCTATCTTGTTTGTTTTTTTTTAACTTTTTTTACATTCTTTCCTGAGTTTCATATTGGACTTAACCTTTTCTGGTTCACCCTGGAATGACTTTTTTGTATGTTAGGGCACTTACTTTGTATGGAAATTGCTTTGCTTTCTTTTTACTTTAGGAGTTTTTGCTTCCTTTCAGTGTACCTTGGACAAATGTCTTTGCTCTTTACTTATGAAACTAGAAATACTTTTTCTCTTTTAGCAGGATGCTACAATATTCTGTTTTTTTTTCTTTTTGAGTCCTTTCTGTTTGCTGCCTTTTGTTTTCTTCCTGTTGTGTGATAGGAAGCAGTACTGTGTGTGTGTGTGTGTGTGTGTGTGTGTGTGTGTGTGTAAATTTCCATTGGATTATCAGTGGGGGAGAAAATGGAAGCAGTAACACTTCTTATGTAACACCATTTTACATCTTTTACATCTCCTCCAGCAGTGTAGAGGTTTGGTGATTTCACACTCCTGGAAAACATGGGAAACCATGGAAGCTTTATAGGCATAGATTTTGTTATTCTTAGTGCTGTTTAGAAGTTGTAGCAGTGTCTGATAAATATCAAAGGAAGAATTTTCTTACCTAAGGGTTACCAGGATTAATGTCAGACCATGTCTTGGTTTCTCTGAGGTCCAAGCACAGGATTCCTGCCTTAGTCCATCAGACGTCCCGACCCTCTTATCCTTTCTTGGTTTCTCTTATGTCAAAACCCTCAGATCTTGTCTTGGTCTCTCAGAAGTGCCAACCCTCGGATACTGTCTTGGTGTCTCTGAAGTCCCAAACACCGATCCAGCCTTGGTCTATCTGAAGTCCCAAACCTCGTATCCTAGCTTGGTGTCTTTAATGTCCCAATCCTCGGATCCTGCCTTGGTCTACCTTAATTCCCAACTCTAGAGCCCAACCTTGGTCTCCTTGAAGTCCCAGTTCTCAGGTACAACCTTGGCTTTTCAGACATCCCAACCCTCGAGTCCTGCCTTGATCTCCTTGAAATACCTACCTTTGGATCCTGTCTTGGTCTATGTGAAATCTCAACCTTCAAGTTATTTCTTTTAAAATGCTAGTTATCACGAATGGCGCCACAGTAGAGTTGGGAAGGGAGGAGGAAGTGATAAAAGTGTGGCCCTGCAGCTGCTGTTTTAATGAGGAAAGCACTGTCTTGTGGAAGTATGGTAGAAACTAGTTTAAAAATACTATTTCTTCTCAACTACACATACTGGCCATTACATGTGCTAGGAGCCATGAGTGAAATCAAGAAATAAGAATGCCTTTACCTCAATGGCCATCATACTAGTGTGTACCTGCCGATTTTTCCATATAGTAGCACTTTACAATTCAGGCAGAATATAAAGAATTTGATTTTATTTAAATTGTTGTGTTTTAGGAGGGCATTTGACAGACTGTGTTTGTTTATTTCAGTTGTATTTCGAATGCCTACTTTCCCTAGGACTAGTTCCTGAGTAGTGTTTACAATTGTCACCGACATGACAAACCTTTCCTCCACTTTTTCTTCCACCTTCCCCAGCCAGCTGTACTCTTCAATAGCTACAGCTCCTGGGAGTACTATAAGAGACTGCCTGTCATGCTGGCCCAATTTAGAAGAGAGTTCATTGAGTTATGCTGTGATAAAATGATCTTAAAGACAACATACTTTCAGAAATTCATATTCTGGTTAAGGTCCTCTATACATTCCACATTTCCTCCAAATTTGCTTCTTTTTGCCACCATAAAAATGGACATCCCATTATAGATGGCCTATTCTGGAGAGTGGAAAGAGGGTGCAAACTTGCAAATAAGAGTTCCACATCAGTTCTTAGATACTCATTCTTGGGATGGGGGACGCTCATCTGGGCATTGCTTCCTTTTTTTGGGGAGTGAAAAATTCCCAGCTAGAACCAAGCATCCTTGTCTGGTTGTTACCATGTGTGGTGTTTGGGTTCATCCCTCTGTCTAGCATCTATATCTGTTTGGTAACCAAGTTACCTGTCAACTGTGGATTATGTTAGTGTGGCTGTTGATGCTGGAGATTATTGGCAAAAGAAAAATTAGCCCAGGAAGTTTTGACTTCAAATCCCTGCTTAAGGGGATCACGTAGTTCTGATTGAATCTTTTCTCCCTCATTCTCACACCCACTATCACAATTACATATAGTGTAGTACAGCAGTGATTCTTAATTGTGGTTTTCTTGCAATTCAGGGAGTCTTCAACAATCTTAAGCAAGGGGCTATATGTGAGGGTTAAAATCAATTTTCAATGAAGCCAGTATGAAACTATGGACTTTCGTATTGGGTATTGTGGTATCATTACAGTGAACATTGAGGTATACTCATGCAGTTTATAAAAATGCAGTTAAAAAACCCATACTTGAAAATAAAAAATAATAAAAAAATACCCGTTGTTGATTTTAGAATTGGAGTTTCAGTAGAAGACAGACCTAAGCATGAGTAATATTTCTTACCTATGAATGGGAGTTAGGACTCCATGGAAATATTCCACCAACTTAACAGAGGAGAAGAAAATACATTCTCAATTCCTATCAACTTTAAGTTCTTAATTTTCAGATGAAGATAGTAGTAGTATCAGCCTCATGGTGGTATTTATATGGATTAAATTTAGGTAATGTATGTAAAGTGATTAACTTAAAGCCTGGTACATAGTAGTCACTCAGTATTAGCTAGTTGATATTAGTATTACATAAACAATGAACTAGAGCAATCAAGGGCCAGGAACACCTTCATGGTAGGATGGCAGGCACTGTTCAGGTGGAACATTAATTAGCTGTACTTTTCATTATTCATGCTCATGTTCCCCTCCACTGGTCCAGACAATTGACAGTTCTCTGTACCTCTATTCTGTTCAAAAAAATGCATTGACATCATTTCATTAAATTTCACATCTCTATGTAGTTAGTGTCTGTTAGCAACTAATGATTAGCCTTCTGTATTTGCACGTCTCTGAAGTGATATCTCAAGCCTGCACTCTTAAGTAGGGAAGTGATAAGCAGAAAATAGTTGTCCTATAAAGCTGTTTCTCATCTAACCACACACTGACATCAAAGAGCTAAAGATAATGTTTAAGGTTGACTACACCTTGGTTTGATCCAGCATCTATATTTAAATGTGATTTAATAAAGTTGTAAGGAAAAAAAGACAAATGAAAGGACTGAACTTTAATTATAAAAAAAAATTAGAATTCTCTTTTTGAATTATTTTTAGTTTTGCTCATTTAATAGGAAAGATTTTGTTATTGTCCTCTTTAAAGACTTGGCATTTTTATTTTTTATTTTTATATATTGTAATTACTGACCATTTTTTTTCATACGTAAAATAAGAGACTGACTTTAGAAGAATCTGTTAAAGCTCAGGCTATCTCATAGACATGCCCCATTCTATAAGCCTGTTCTTTTGTAGACTAGGACAATTTTCAGAGAGGAATTACACGCCTTTGATACTTCCTATGGAGCCAGCATAATTGATCTGTAAATTAGTGTTTTTTTCAGTGTCTAAGTATCAGTTTTATAGGGCAGATAACATTGATTGTTTTACCACCAAATGTGGCAAAATATTAATTTTCTGCCACTGCAGTGTTACTCGAATACACTTTAACCATGGTAGTTAATGCATCTAAGTCCATTTCGTTAGATAAATACACTACTTTGTTCCATCTCTTCTTACATGATCTTTCTTATGTATAGATGAAGATTGTTTTTATTTAAAAAATTTCCTTGTTTTTCTGATTTCATGAATCCAGCTTCTTCAAGTAGTAAGTTTATTATGGTCTATATTTTAAAACAATTACATTAATTCTTTTATAAAAAGAAGTTTATGAAGAACAAATTTTATCATTTTTAGAAAATTATTTTACTTTTCCAAAACCAGAAAATACTGGCTTTCTATACTCTTGCCTATTTGGCGGTGTTATCTTGTACTTAAGTATGCATTAACAGTTTATTTCCTAATGGGAGTAAGAGATAATTTTTGGCTGCTGCTATTTTCTTTAATTTATATTGGATTCATTCTTAATGGAGCACAAAAGCAAACACACAGACCTCTCATTCTGATTTTAAATAATTTAGAGTGGAACTGTGAACACAATATTTTCCCCATTGAAGATGATTTTATACTGAAGTTTAATATAGGTTTTAAAATTTCTATTTAAAACTTAGGCTCAGGAGGGGATGGTAAAGTGTGACATTCACAAGCTGTTTCCTGGTGATGAAAAATACATGAGAACATAACCCACACAGGCCTAGTCAGGAGACTTTGAGTGTAATTTTCCATTAAATTTTACTTGACTCAATTCAATACATGGTTTGGATCTTACAAGTTTCTTGAAGAAAAAAAGATAGAGGGTCCTAAATGAATGTAATGCTTAAAGAGCTCATCATTATAATCTGTGGTTAACTGACATAGACCCTAGTTAATTTCCTAGGAAATCATCTCATAATCTTCCCTACTCCTTCTCCTTCCTCCCTTCATTCTATGTTAATTTGTGGGATATCTTTGTTATATATATAGGGACACACATGTATATATACAGAGAGTGTTATGGGCTGAACTGTGTTCCCCTAAAATGCCTATGTTGAAATCCCAACCCTCACTACCTTAGAACGTAACCATATTTAGAGATATGGTCTTTAAAGAGGTGGCTAGTTAAAATAAGGTCACTAGGGTGTGACCATCTAATATGACCATGTCCTTATAACAAGAGGAGAGTCACCGGGGATGTACTCAATCAGAAGAAAGGCCATATGAGGACACAGTGAGAAGCTACACCAAGGAGAGAGAAGCCTTGAGAGCAAAACCTGCTGAAACCTTGATCTTGAACTTCCAGCTTCCAGAACTGTGAGAAAATAGATTTTGTTGTTGAAGTCACCCAGTCTGTAGTATTGTGTTATGGCACTTCTAAAAAAACTAATACATAATAATATATAATAATATCATAACAAACTAATACATATGTATATATGTTTATATATACATATAAAATACACTTTTGCTATTTGGTTATGATGTTTTCTCAAAACATTGTTACAAAATTTGTGCTATTTTTGTTTTTCTCATACTGAGCAATAAATGAGAGTAGATTTAAATAGCTGACTTTAGCTTTGAAGAAAAGTGTATTTAGTTAAAACTTAGCGTAGGATCTTGGGCAAATCAGTTAGTCTTTCTGGGAAGTTTTCATAGTTACACATTTAGAGTAGATGATCCTGAAAGTTATACAGCTCTAGGAGTTCTGATTTTGCAAAGGCAGGAATTCTCTTTTTGTTCTATACTTCATTATACAATTAGCAATATGTAGTCATGGGTCTTGGGGAGGAGTTGACCACACATTGGGTACTTTGGTCAGAAAATGGGTACTATGGTATCCGACTGTGGCAGATTGAGTATTTGACTTTGTAAGTTTTCCTGCAGCACTTACTAGATTTTCCAGCTGTTCTGTTTGCCGCAGTCATTCTTCCTTTGAGGTATTCAGTTAGTGTCTAGAGATATGCTAGGTGAATATTTGGGACTCTCAGAAATAAACTTGCTTGCTTCTCCTTTTATTAGCAATTAATGATGAGTAACTGAAGTTGCCTGATTCTACTTCCTTGGTATGTACAGCTTCAGGTTACCACATGCTGTATACACCTTTTAAGTCCTATCTTTAGATTCTTTAGTTCCACACACAAATTCTGCTCTTTTTCATTACACAGAGTGAGGATATAATCTCATAAAAATTTACATGTAGTAAAATGACCTCCAGCCATTGAGCCCTTAGGATATTTATATGTGAGTTGGTGGTAGAAAATTGAGCCGGGCTCGGTGGCTCAGCCTGTAATCACCCGCCTTTGGGAGGCTGAGGTGAGTGGATTGCCTGAGCCCGCGGGTTTGAGACCCGCCTGGGCAGTGAGACCTCATCTCTACAATAAATCAAAAAATCAGCCGGGCGTGGTAGCGCATGCCTGTAATTCCGTCTACTTGGAAGGCTGAGGTGGAAGGATCGCCGGAGCCCCGCAGGTCGAGGCTGCGGTGGCCGGGAGCGGCCACTGCACTCCAGTCTGGGCGACAGAGTGAGACTCCAACTCAAAAAAAAAAAAAAAAAAAAATTGGAATGTGTACCTATTTTCTGCAATCTCTGTGGCATTAATTTTAAACCTCTAACGTTCAGGAGTGCTGAGAAATATTTGTTGTTGTAAAGATTAACATTGTAGTTTCCTGTTTCATGGAAGAGGTAAGTTTCTAAAGCACAACTGCTTGTTAATTACTCTTAACAGTGGAGGTTAGGTTCTTATTCTTGAATTTAAGAGTAATGAATCAAATATTTCACCACTAAATACAAGACTTCTTAAAGGTTTCTATAAAATAATCTTTATTAAATTAGGCACTTTTCTTTTGTTTCTAGATTTCATGATTTTTTGTTTTTTATATTTAAAATACACAGTATACTGAATTTAAAAATTATTTTTCAGAATTTAGTAAATTATCATAGTTCTTTTTATTTATGCAGTGAAATCTATTAGTAAATATTTTGAGGTTGAGTCATTCTTGAATTCATGAAATAAACCTCACATTTGCAGATACTACTTTTCTTACATTTCTTTTAGAATATTTGCTTCCATGTTCCTGATACTTGACCTTTTGTTCAATTATGTTGTTAATTTGTGATTTTTGGTAATAGGATTTTGCTCGTCTCAGAAAATTATTTTGGAAACATTTTATATTTTTCTGGTATCTGTTTCATACAATTTAGTAATTAGCCATTTTTTAGTCAGGTGTTGTGGTACATGGCTGTAGTCCTAGTGACTCAGGAGGTTGAGGTGGGCGGATCCCTTGAACCTAGGAGTTCAGGGCTTCAGTGAGCTATTATCATGTCATTGTATTCCAGTTCTATTTATATTGCTTAAAAAAAAAATCTGTTCTGTTTTTACACTAAGTCATATTCCCTTTTGTATTTCCAGGGTTTTTTTGTTCTCTTTCTCTTTTAAATTAGACTTTCCAGAGAATCATCTATTTTAATGTTCTTTACAAATAATCTTTGGTTTTATTAATCATGTGTATAATATTCTTGTATTATATTTCACGAGTGTCTTTCATTTTTCTAAATTAATCCCTTCTTACCGCATTGTTTGTTGTTTTTTTCTTGAGTTCTAAGTCATGTTTTTTTATTCTTTTCGATTATGGGCACATATATTTAAATTTTCTTTTTGTATTGATTTGGCTGCATCCCATAGGTCTTAAGATGTCATGTCCTCATTGCCAAATATTTATTTATGAATTTTTAACTTGAATTTTTTTTAACCCATTTGGCTGCACTATTTAGTTTTCCTTTTATTTTTTATTTTTGAGTTGGAGTCTCACTCTCTCACCCAGGCTGGAGTACAGTGGCATGCTCTTGGCCACCGTAGTCTCGAACTGCTGGACTCAGGCGATCCTTCTGCCTCAGCCTTCCAAGTTGCTGGAACTACAGGCATGCGCCCCTACACCCAGCTAATTTTTTTATTTATTGTAGAGATGAGGTCTTGCCAAGTTGCCCAGGTTGGTCTCGAACCCGTGAGTTCAGGCAGTCCTCTCGCCTCAGCCTCCCAAAGTGCTGGGATTATAGGCATGAGCCACTACGACTGGCTCTTTATATTTTTTTAAAAACTAAATTTTATTTGTGTAAGGTATGCAGGTTGAATATCCTTTATCTAAAATGCTTTCTTCAGACGTGTTTTGGATTTCAGATTTCTTCTGATTTTGGAATATTTGCAGGTACATAATGAGATATCTTGGAGGGAGGACCAAAAGCTAAACACAACATTCATTTATGTTCCATATGTGCCTCATACACAGAACCTGAAGGCAATTTTATATACTGTTCTAAATATTTTTTGTGCACCCATCACGTGGGGTCAGGTGTGGAATGTTTCACTTGTGACGTCATGTTGGATCTCTTAAAGTTTCAGGTTTGGGAACTTTTTTGGATTTCAGATTTTTGGATCAGGGATGCTCAACCTGTACAATTTGGTATTAGAAGATGCATATCGATAAGTAAAGTGGTTATTATAGTGAAGCAAATTAATATAACCATTATCTCACAGTTACTCATTTTTTGATGTTGTGGCATGAACAACTAAAATCTACTCATTTAATAGGAATCCCCAATACAGAACATGTTTATTAATTATAGTCTTACTTTCTAATTTTATTGCATTGTGTGCAGAGAAAATAACTTGAAATGTTTCTGCAGTTTTCAATATTGAGATACCTTTTGTCCCCACATCTTTAAAATAAAATAAAGGAAAAAAAACAAAACAAAACCAGATACCCTTTGTGACCTAATCTATGGTCATTTTTGTATGGAAAAATACAAATATATGAATATGTGTGTTAGATTAAGATATTAATTCTAATATTCAAGCCCTATGTATTTCTTACTTGTTAGTTATCTGCTTGCCTTGTTGACATTTGAGCAAGGTATGTTTGTCTTACATTATCATCATGGATTTGATAATTTCTCATTTTATTGCTATCAACAGTTGTTTCATATATTTCAAAGTTGTTATTTGGTCTTTAGTAGTTTATGATTATTAGACTTTGTGATATATTTAAATGTTCCTCTTCATAAGAATAAAAATTATTTATTGTTTTGTGGATTCTTTCTTATCTGCCATCAGTATTACTGCCGTGCATGAAGGAAAATACTTTTTTGGCTATATTTTTTCCTTTACTCCTTTATTTTTAGATTTACTCTCGTTTTAGTTTTGTCTCCTTCCAGTAGCATATTGCTAGGTTTTGTTTTTTCAACCTGAGAGCTTTTAGATTGATAGGGAGATTGATTCATTCTTGAAATCATAGATTGTACACATTGATATATTTGGACTCAGACTCCTTATTTATATAGCTTTGCACGCTTTCTTAATGAGTGTTCCTTCTCCCTCTAACCACCCACTCCCTGCTCCTCTTCCTTATTCACTGACTTTTTTCTTCCATTCCCTTCCCTTCCATTAGTTTGAGATTTGCACACCTTATTTATAACGGTCTAGTCATTACCATGTAAAACTTAAGAAATTTACTAAAACGTATGCATTTGGAGTTTCAGTCAATATCTGTGGTCTGTCCTGACTAATTAAAGAAACCTCAACATGCTTTTATTTCCCCTTTCCTGCTGCCCCTTGCCTTCCTGCATGCCCCCCATCATGTTATATTGAGATAATCTGTAATTTTTTATATTTACATTTTTTATCCTGTGGGTAGTAAAAGTGTGGTGTTTCCATATCCTATTTGAGGGACTGTCTTGAGTATAGTATTAGTGATGCAAAATCATTTTTTCTCTTAATTTTGAAAATATTTCCAAATTGTCTTTTGGTGGTCCTTGTTGTCTGTGAAAATATTGTGCTTGTTGAGTAGTTTTTCCATTTAGATGCAACCTCTCACTGAAGTTTTCCAGGAGAATTCTGTTCAAACATTGAGCTTATTACTTTTAACTGTGTCCATCCTTGCAGTCACAGTTCATTAAATGTTTTATGTCACTGATTAAATATTTAATCTCTAAGAGCACCAGTTTAGTCTTTCTGAAGGGTGTTGATACCTTCTCAAAGCTCTTTGAAGGTATCATCTATATGTATTCAAAGTTATTCTTACCTTTGCACTGTCAGCATTCTTTCCAGGGTTTTATTAGTTTGTCCATTAAATGTTATGCTTCTTTTTCAGGGTGTTGATTTTCTGAAGTGATTTGTGATTTTTGGTTGTATACTCATCTGTATATTTGAGACTCTCACTGCTTATTCTGTTTTCTGTAAATTGTATCTCATGATTGTGTGAAAGAGGTTACAGCATGAGGGATGGAGAGATACTGCTCTTTCTCTGGTATTTGGTTACTTGAGTTCTTGCTCTACCCCTGTAGCTCAAATATAGCATTGTCAGATGTCTCCTCTGTGCATATCCCTTGTAGCTTGCTTGGGAAGTGCCGTGGTCTCAGCTGTGCTGATTAGTCTCATGTTTACCTAGAGGTGTCTGCTTTTTATTTTTGAGTCAGAGTCTTACTCTGTGTCACCCAGACTGGAGTGCAGTGGCACGCACAGGGCCACCCCAGCATCGACCCACTGGGCTCAGGTGGTCCTTTGGCCTCAGCCTTCCAAGTAGCCGGAATTACAGGCCCACGCTACCATGCCTGGCTAATTTTTTGGATCCATTGTAGAGACCAGGTCTTGCACAGGCTGGTCTCTAAGCCCTGGGCTCAGGCAACCCTCTCGCCTCCACCTCCCAAAGTGCTGGGATTACAGGCTTGAGCCACCACTCCTGGCCGGCTGTCTGCTTCTTTTATCTTATAATCTTCTACATTTTCAGAATTTTCTCTCAAGTTTTGATCCTGATTGCATTCTTTTAGAATTTCTCAACATTTCTAAATAGATATCGGCATTCTTTTTTATTTTCCGTTTCTGATTCTCATGTATTATTTTTGAAAAAAAATTTTTTTAGTCACTATGTGGTATTTTGGGTGGGAAGGAGGTAAGAAGCATGTAATCAGCCTACCAGATAGAATCCTTATAGGCAGTGGGAGTCAGAATCATTGCCCATATGTTGTGTGTTTTTCGATAAGTGGTGCAAGAGTGTACTCAAAAATAGTGTTCAAACTCAAGCTCAAGAATAGAAGTTCTTTCAGTAAACTTATGAAGTTGGTTATTTATGAAGTACTACAAGCATAAGCAACTTTTAATAAATTATATATGTATTTCTGTGATCAGATAATTCCTTTAGTAAAATGTTTTAAATTCCTTATGCAATTATCAATTTCTGATATGCTTTGATATTACCCTTCTATAGTTGCACTACAATAATGGATAATTTTTACTGAAATAAGAAGCGAATGTTTTTTTACCATGGAGGACAATACTTGCCTTTTCTTGTTCCATAGTTAAAGTTGGGGTGAGAATTGAGCACTGCAAGAGCGATGAGGTCTAGCATTGTTTTGGTCATGATGGGGTGTAACCCATCTTAAGGAGGAGTTATTTTGTGGCAGGTTTACTTTCAGGATTGGTTTATGTATACATGAGAAAGTTCCATTTTACATTAATTAGTGATACTTGAATGGTATGTCTTTGATTATCTGTTTGCATTTTTACTAAACAGTGTCAGAACAGTACCATTGTGACTGAGTATTACACAGCCATGATTTACAGTGGGAGTCAGTCAACGTTTTCTGTTTTTTATGGAGGCTACAGCTCTGTTGTAGCTTGAAAGTTGTAAGACAATAAGGAAATGGTGAGCATGACTGTGTTCCAGGAATACTTTGTGAACACTAAAATTTGATTTTCATATGATTTTTACATATCATGAAATTTTATTCTTCTTTTGATTCCCCTTTCATCCCCCAGCCACTAAAAATAAAGTAAAAAACTATTCTAAGTTCTTGGAATGTGCAAAAACAGGTGATGAGCTGGATTTGACCCAGGGATCATAGTTTGCTAGCTTCTAATTTAGATTATGTAATAGCATGGAACATGTTCATAATGTAGAGTAAAAAACAAAAGGAGGTTACAAAACAGTATAGTGTAATCCTGCTTATGTAAAAAACAATCATTAGCATACAGATAGCACTGGAAGAAGAGGTGTCAAGATATTGACAGTGATTCCCTGGTTAATTCCAAATTGTGTTTATAAACTTTTTTTGAATTTTGTATCCTGACTATTTTTTATGTTGTTTTTAAACATATATATGTCAGAAAAAAAGTTATTTAAAAAATGTTAGGAAATCTGTATTTTCTCAGCAAAATCAGGGTATTTTATTGTTAATTACTTTGATATAATCTGTATTGTTTACTCTCTGTTCTATTTTTAGCCAACAAGTCCCAAATTTGGAAAGGCTGACTCATACGAAAAACTGGAAAAACTAGGGGAAGGATCTTATGCTACGGTGTACAAAGGAAAAAGCAAGTAAGTTCATTGTGTTTTGAGTATTTCATATGTAAAATGCTCTGCTCTCTTAAGACTAAGTATCAGTATATGTAAATAATTCTCGTTTAATGTACAAGATATTCCCCATCACCAGGGTTTTTTTGTTTGTGTTTTTACAAGTGTCAAAGTCAGTGGGATTGTTTTTTCCTGCTAGTAAACAGTTTTGCCGACTTGTCCAATTATCTTTTCTGTTAAACTCCTTCCTCCAACTTTGTTCTGTCTCAGTGAACTTGGGACCCATTAATGAGAATTCATTTCCAAGTAAATTATGTGATTAATTTCTCATAGGTTTAGTGTTTTTTTGGGGGGGTTGGGGTTTAGTGTTAAATATATGAATATTGATTTGCCAGAGCCAAATATATTGGCCATTCTTGATGTCTTTTTAAATTGAACTCTAACTATATCTTCCAGAAATCACTTTGTTAAAAAAAAATTGCAGGCTTTTTCTTTCTTCTCACCTATCTGTTTTAGCATCGTGCTGCAAATATTTCACACAAAGAAACAACACCTCTTTGTCTTCTTTCCCTCCATTGGCATCCTGGGGTTGGAGCAGATTTGAGTATTTATTTATTTATTTATTTGTGAGTTGGAGTGTCACTCTGTCCACCAGACTGGAGTGCAGTGGCATGCTCCCAGCCAACTCAGCCTCTACCTGCTGGGCTCTGGTGATCCTTCTGCCTCAGCCTTCCAAGTAGCTGGGACTACAGGCATGCGCTACCACTCCCGGCTAATTTTTGATTTATTGTAGAGATGAGGACTTGCCAAGTTGCCTGGGATGGTCTTGAATCTGCAGGCTCAGACAATCCACTTGCCATGGCCTCCCAAAGTGCTGGGATTGCAGACTGAGCTACCGAGCCCCACCCAGATTTGAATTTTTTTTTTATATAATCAATATTTTTTATTTTGATATTGTGGGGTACAGTCAGGGTTAGGTATACAAATATGCTTCATTCAGGCCCCCTTGTTGATAATTGGTGTCTCCCCGTCTCCAGACAGATGTTTACTACCATTAGTCCCATCTCGCCCCCATAGTTTCCCAACACTGTCAGTCATTTTCTTATAGTAGTGCATTGGATGATCAAGGTCCACTATATGAGTGAGAATATGTGGTACTCAGATCTTTGTTTATGTGAGAGGTCACTTAGTATTATAGACTCTAGCTCCATCCAGGTTGCTGCAAAATTCATGATTTTGTTCCAGATTTGAATTTTTAAAATCTTGTCATTCCATATTTCTGAGTGATGTCTTCTTTTTCATTATTGATTAAGGACAGAGAGGTACTGTATTTAGTAGTATTTAGTTTGTAGGTATCTTAATGCTGTTTCTGAAACTACCACAGGAGACACACGCCTTGTTTTATTTTAATCACTTTACCAAGTGATGTTGAAAAATAATTTTCTAAACCGTTCCTGCTGTTACTAAAAGTTGGAGAAAATTCTATGAAGGATCATCCCAAACACATAATTGGAAATTGATTAGGTGCTAATTTAGGTAATCTTTGAATTTTCTAGAGTATAGTCTTCTGCCTTTATTTATGGTTTTAAGTTAAGAAGATGAAAAAGCATGCCTAGCCGGGCTCGGTGGCTCAGCCTGTAATCCTGCGCCTTGGGAGGCTGAGGTGAGTGGATTGCCTGAGCCCACGGGTTTGAGACCCGCTTGGGCAGCAAGACCTCATCTCTACAATAAATCAAAAAATCAGCCGGGCGTGGTAGCGCATGCCTGTAATTCCGGCTACTCAGAAGGCTGAGGTGGAAGGATCGCCCGGCCCAGCAGGTTGAGGCTGTGGTGGCTGGGAGCGTCCACTGCACTCCAGTCTGGGCGACAGAGTGAGACTCCAACTCAAAAAAAAAAAAAAGAGAGAAAGCATGCCTTATAAAAGAAGACATGTAAGTAAGAAAATGCAGAAATGCTAAGCCAAATGTAGTAGTATTAATTTTGAGAACTGCAAAAAAAAAAATGTAAAAAAGATGAAAAGGTCTGTTTTTATTTGAATGAAAAATCAACATGATGGGTGGAAGGACATAACATGGAGTCAGTATAGTCAACGAGCTGCCATTTAAACATTTCTTAGCTTTGTCATGTTTTTCTAGCAGTTTACTTTAATTTACCTTCTAATCACTAGCCAAGGACAGCTGGTTGGTTTCTCAGAGGTAACTATTGATAATTGCTTTACAGCTCCTCCCAGCTTGTTTTGTAAAGAAAGTAACCTAATCAGCCCTTCATGACCTTCAGGACACAGACCCCATCAACATGGCTGCGGCCATGTGACTAACCCACCTGCCTGCTGTCTATCACCTTACCTCAGTACCTGTGCTTACCTGTCCCCTTTGTGATGATGTGGAGCAGACCACGACCCAATCACCTTAATGACCTGCCCCCATCAAAGGGAAGGTTTAAAAGGCATTCAACTTGAAACAACAGTCATCATTGCTTTGCTAAGCTATGATCTGACCACATGGCTCTTTGAGCTATGGCCGCCATGTTTCCTAGGTAAATTTTCCTCTTTCTCTCTAATTTACTTTCTAAATCAATTATATTTTCCACTCTAACTTCTGTGCAATTCTTTGCATCTTTTTCATGGCTCCGGATTGCACACCCCCACAGTGGATCTGACTTAGCATTTTGGAGGCCCTGCTGGAATTTTTTTCCTAACAATGGGGAATGAAAAAGCAAAACCTAGAGGGTTATTAATGACTTAACCATGTTGCTTGAGAATTGTGGAATGTCATGGTAATAGTCTGAATGGGTGAGCTAATTTTAACAAGGGTTGTGTCCCACGTTTTAATGTTGTTATCTAAAGAAAAATAGTATTCTATGCATAAAAATTACTTGTACATATGATGTTAATAATGCAACTACCTCTGATTAAGCAATTATCTTATATGAAGTATAATACATTCTTTTGTCTCATTTCCTTCTCACAGTGTCCTGGAGGGTAGGTTCTATTATTGTCATGTCCATTCTACCAGGCAGGAATCTTGGTGCTTAGAGAGGTTTATCAATGTGCCTATGTCCACATAGGTGGTCAGTGACAGAGCTTTAACTTTTAGCTTATGTCTATCTAGTGATGTGAAGCCATCCTTTTCTTAACCATTATACCACTACTCCTTCCATAGTGTTAGGGTTTGGACAGGGTGAGGGCTAGGTGGATGGAGACGGAAGAGAGGCGCAGGGACGTGCAGCGCCACGGAGCCAGCAAGCCGGAGGTGCACGCTGGCAACCCAGAGATTCGAGTAAATGCAAAGAATTGTAACACACAGAGGTGAGAGAAGAAAAGATTTATTTAAGTAAAGTCCACCCCCCACAGACAGGGAGTGGGCCTACATTCTAGGTGAGTGTGGCCTCGTAGCCCCCCAAAGCCCTGGCTTAACTCTTCTCAGAGATGTTGCACGTGACTACAGTGACTTCCTTGTCGACCAGCTGTGCATGTCTTGGAGATTCTGTGACACAGAGACTCATTAATGTCCGTCCATATTATCATAGCCCCTAGAGAAGAGTGTGACAAGGATTCTAATTCTCCTGCACCTTCCCAAATGACATTCCTTAGAGCTAGTGGAGGGTGCACCTCCCCTTATCTCCTAGGCATTCCCAGGGGGTAGCTTCGGGGGATCCTTGGCTTCCCTGTAGTTAGAGCCCAATTTACTAGAAGATCAAATCCCCACCTGTTTTCCCTCTGAGCGGTCATAACTTTTGTAATTACAAGTTTCATGACTTTTACAATTCTTACCCAATGCATGATATCTTAGGCCTTGTAAATTCCCTTTACTCTAGGCCACTGTGTCAGGGTTTAAGAACAAGATGAAAAATGACTTCCAATTCTTGGTCTGTCCTTTCACATAATATAAAGACCTTCGAAAGATTTGGCGCTTATCGAATATTTCAGATGGTTTTCACATGTGCTTTAACTTGTTTTGTGTCTCAAACAGAAGCGAACTCTTTTTTAAAAAAATCTGAGTTTTGAAGTTGGGCTCCTTGGCTCAGCCTGTAATCACGTGCCTTGGGAGGCTGAGGTGAGTTGATTGTCTGAGCCCGCGGGTTCGAGACCCGCCTGGGCAACTTGGCGAGCCCTCATCTCTACAATAAATTTAAAAATTAGCTGGGTGTGGTAGTGCACGCCTGTAGTTCCAGCTACTTGGAAGGCTGAGGCGGAAGGATCGCCGGAGCCCAGCAGGTCAAGGCTGTGGTGGCCGGGAACGACCACTGCACTCCAGTCTGGGCGACAGAGTGAGACTCCAACAAACAAACAAACAAACAAACAAACAAACAAACAAACAAATACATAAATACATAAATAAACAAACAAACAAACAAACAAAATCAGTGTCTTACTCTGTCACCCAGTTTGGAGTGCAGTGACATGCTCATGGCTACCGCAGCCTTCACCAGCTGGGCTCAGGTGATTCTTCTGCCTCAGCCTTCCAAGTAGCTGGATCTACAGGCATACGCCACCACACCTGGCTAATTTCTTTTGATTTCTTTTTAGAGATGATGTCTCGCCATGTTGCCCAGGCTCTGCCTCCCAAAGTGCTGGGATTACAGGCATGAGCCACCATGCCTGGCCCATTATTTCTTTATAAAGAAACAAAACCAAGCACTTGGAAATGCCTACCCACAAACGGTGTGTTCAACTGACCTCCACATATAATTTAATAACTCTATTTGTTTAATGTGAAAATTTATGTCTATGTCTTGGAGGTGGTTGGAAAATTTCTCATTTATGCCTGTATTATGCCTGTATAAAAGAAAGACTTAAAAAAATACCTGTGATCGTTAAGAAGAATGATTCTGGACACTTGATAACTTTCATTCCAGTAGGTATAAATTTATCTTGTTAGCCTTTCTTGAGCGTTTTCAAGACTGCTGGTCATATGTAGTATTTAATCTCCTTCAGATGGACATGAAAGCCATTGCCTACTTACCTGCTCTAAAAGGTACCTGGGTTTGCTTGCTTTAAGGTGCCAGGATCAGGCTGAAGGATAACAGCTATGTGTCTCATAGCAGGACTTGAGAACTATTTGTTTGGTGTGTACCCGAAGTGCTACATAATTTAAAGAGCCAGCTAAATGTTGGGATTTCTCACCACTCTCCCATGCATGTCTGCATCCCTGCTGCTATCTTTAAACATGATTTTTAGCATCCTGCCCAAGACCGGCTCTCATTATCTTGCAGTAAAGCTGCCTGGCATTTGCAGAGATCCCTGTGACGTTCAGTTTGTGAGCATTTTACATGTATGTATTAATTTACAGGTGTCAAGTTTGGATTTGATCATAAACCTCATTGTATTAGTTTGCTAGGGCTGCCATAACAAAGTATCATAAGCTGGGTGGCTTAAACTACAGAAATATATTGTCTCACAGTTCTGGGGGCTGCAAGTCTAAAATCAAGGTATCATAAGGGTAGGTTCCTTCTGAGGGCTCTGAGGGTCGATATGTTCTCTGCCCCTCTTTTAGCTTCTGTTAGTGTGTTGGCTATCTTGGGCATTCCTGGTTTGTTAATGCATAATCCCAGTTTCTGCTTTCATCTTCACATGACATTCTCTCGTTGTATGAAATCTGTCTCCAAATTTCTCCTTCTTATTGACTTAGGGCCACCCTAATGACCTCCTTTTAATTTTATTACCTCTGGAAAGACGATATTTCAACAAAGGTCATACTCTGAAATACTAGGGGTTAAAACTTCAACACATCTATTTGGAAGACCACTCAGTCTATAACAATTATCTCCAACTTTACTGGTTTTACATTGTCTTCCTGACAGTGTTCTTCCACCTGTGGTATATAGATGCCATCCTTTACCTCTTTGTTCTTCTTTAAACAATATAAGCAAAGGATATTTCCCCATCAAGAGGTTTGTGTAATTCTTGATTTTTGGAGTAGTCACTATTAGCCATAATTTAGAAACTTGAGAACGAGAAAGGGTTTTCAGTTGCTTTCGAATCCTCCTGGGTCTCCTTTTCCTGTAGGGACATATGCAATGGAAGAGAGGTTGACTGAGATACATGTAGTCGCTCCATAATAAGCCTGACTTCTTTTTTTGTTTCTTCATTTATATTTTATTTTATTTTTTTATTGTAAAGATGTGGGGTACAATTCAGGGTTAGGTATACAAGTGTTCATTATGCTGATGAACACATTATGCTGATGTACCTTGCTGATGAGGTGTGTCCCTCCCTCTCCTGGCAGTTTCCCTCAACTGCCAACCCATCCACTCCCTTCCCTAGCAGTATCCCACTACTGCCAATCCCCTTCTTGTAGTGTTGTGATAATTGTTCAAGGTTCACTTAAAAGTGAGAACATATGGTACTCTGTTCTTTTTTTCTGTGATAGATCACTGAGTATGATAGACTCTAAATACATCCAAGTTGCTGCGAAGCCCATATGTTTGTCCTTCTTTGTGTCTGCATAATATTCCATTGTGTATATGTACCACACGTTTTAATCCAGTTCAGCTTTGATGGGCAGCATGATGGGTTCCCTGTTTTTGCTATTGTGAACAGAGCTGCAACAAACATGCACGTGCAGGTATCTTTTTGGTAGAATGATTTGCATTCCTCTGGGTATATTCCCAGTAGGGGGATTTCTGGGTCATATGGACAGTTAATTTCTAGTTCTTTCAGAAATCACCATACAGTCTTCCATAGAGGTTGTACTAGTTTGCATTCCAACCAGCAATGTAAAAGCATTCCTTTTTCTCCGCATCCTCACCAGCGTGTGTTGTTGTGTTTTATTAATGATAGCCATTCTTAACTGGGGTTAGGTGGTATCTCAGTGTGGTTTTGACTTGTATTTCTCTGATGTTGAGTGAGGCTGAGCACTTTTTCATGTGTCTCTTGGCTGCCCATGTATCTTCTTTTGAGACGTGTCTATTCATGTCTTTCACCCAATTTTGAATGGGGTTGTTTGTTTTTTTCTTTTGGCATGTTTGTGCTCCTTGTAGATCCTAGATGTTAGGCCTTTGTCAGATATACAGTTGGCAAATATTTTTTTCCATTCTGTGGGCTGTCTCCCTGCTCTCTTGATGATTTCTTTTGCTTTGCAGAAGTTCGTCAGTTTGGTGAGTTCCCACTTGTCTATCTTATTTCTTATCGTGTGGGCACTTAGGGTTTTGATCAGGAATTGGTTGCCATGTTCCAATTTCCATAAGGGTATGTCCTGCATTTTCTAAGATTCTTATAGTTTGAGGTTTTACGTTTAGGTCTTTGATTCATTTAGAGTTAATTTTTGTGTGTGGTGGATAGGTAGTGGTCCTGTTTTTCTTTTCTTTTTTTTTTTAATTTATTTAAAAATTTTGGGGTACAGTTAAGGGTTAGGTCTACAAATATTTATTGTGAAGGTACACTTGTTGATGAGGTATGACCCCCTTTCCCCAGGCAGATATCGACTACCATAAATCCCAACTCTCTGTCCCCCGCCTTGTAGTTTCCCACCACTGGCAATTCTTTTCTTAGAGTATCTGTTTCAATCTTCTGTATGTGATCAGCCAGTTTTCCCAGCACCATTTACTGAATAGGTTCTCCTCTGCCCAGTGGTGGTTGTTGTAGCCTTTGTCAAAGATGAGTTGGTTCAGAAATTGAGGCTTTTAAGTCTGACTTCTAAAGAGTGGCTGACTGACCATATTCATAACATATAAAATTCACAGATACACTAAAAAAAAAGATTTGAACATACCACATTCTCATATTTGGGTAAGTTTTTGTTTTTTTATTTTGACCAGTGTTCTCCAGTTTCTTTTGGTTTTGTGTGTGTGTGTGTTTATATTTGGGGGAGGGAGGCAATTTATCATTCCTGCAGCCTGCTAATTTCTCTCCTGGTTTCATTTCCTAATTATGTTCTCACTTCTAAATTCCAGTAGCATTTAATACAGAATTAGAAAATCATGCATTGTATAATACTTTGCATTTTAAAATATTTGACATTTTAAAAATGTCTTTAATTCAGCACTTGTAATCATCTTTTTACCTCTCAGTTTGCTAGAGGCTTTTGTATATGAAGAGACCTGTTAATATTTTTTGAGCATAGTCGACTAATCGTGAATGTTTGCTATATTGTTTATAATTATTCCTTTTTATACTGTAGGTAAAAAAGAACTCAGTTGGGGATTTTGCCCTTTGGAAACTTAGTCTTGAAGGGAGACGGCACATCTACATAAATAATTCTGTATAAGTGAGGCTGTCGTACAGTCTCTATATGCTAGACCGTAATAAAGTCCCGGGTAAAATAACATGGGGTTTCAATGAGGAAAAGAGGATGATGTTGATGACAGCATTTGAATGTGTTCTCTCCAGTGGCGACTGAGTTCAGAAACCACAGCTTCACATGCTTGCAAATCAAGCCTCCCTCATCCCTGTGTGTCTTTGTGGGATCCTTGGCACAGTTCTCTTTTGGGGCTTGTCCTTCCTCTCAAGCAAATATAATGAGATTTTCACCCTTTGGTTATCAGACTCTTCACTGAACTTGTGGAACCGTGAGGGTCTTAAACTAAGAGCACATAGATTCATTTTGGTTATCGTGCTCATCTGATTAAGCAAAAGTGTTACATTTGAGTATTGAGAGGAATTGACTTCAAGCAGTATAATTTGGGAGGATTGGTGGTTAGTTTTTGCCTGGACACCTATTAGTACCTAGCAGTTGTAAATAAGATCTGTGACCAGCCACCACCTCATCCCCTGATGTTCTCCTCAGGGTACTGGGATCTGCTGGTGGATCACAGCTGCACCCTACAGGGTTTGGTACTCTGCCTCTAATGGTGAGATGCAATGAATCTTTGCTCTCCCTGGGACTAGGCCTTCTCCTTTCCTTCCTGTTGAATCTAGGGGCGGGGGTGTGAGACTAACTGCTTTTGATTTTCTCAGACTTCACATGTCATTTAGAGAAAGAAGTACTTGCTCTTTGTTTTACTCCTGGAATTGGAATGTTAGCTTTCTCTGACTCAGTTGTCCCACAGATGATCCTGATCTCTGGTCATTTTCTCTACTTACCTTCAGTTTCTGCTGAGGCGAAGATGCCAAAGCCTTCCTCCTGTGGGAACCTGCTGAAGAAAAGCTTACCCACAGTGGCTTGTGCCAGCCATTAATTGTTATCTTGGAGGTCAATAAGAACAATGGAGGGATTTGCTCACTTTATGTAACATGAGATTTATGTGCTTGAAAACGTCAATCTTCTTTTAGCATTTCATTCTGCCAATTTGTGCTGAATAATTGAACTTGAATTAAATGACCTCATAAATTGAAAGACTACAACCAAACCAAGACTGAAATAGACTAACTGCATTCCAAGCTCTTCAAAGCCCCAGGAGAAATAGCGGGGAAGAAATATCTTTAATTAAACCAAGCATCATCAGTGATCAGAAAGGCAGCAGCAGTTAACTACCTTTTCAGAATATGTGAGAGATTAAAGATGTGGTTCTACTGTTTACCCTGAAGTTCAACTCCATTGAAACACTAACAGGAGGAGTCTGAAGAATTCTTGAAGTCAATAATCCCCAGCTGGAAGATACTGGACTCCTGGCTCATTGAAATTTTAATCTTAAGTGTTGACACCTGGACTGTCAGTGTCCTGAGAGTTACCTGCCTGCAAATGGGAACTTTGTACAAAGAGAGGCAAATCTGATTACATTTTACAAGCTCTGCTGTAGGGTGCTCAGCATCCTTGATGTTTCTGATTAGGTCTGCTCTGATTTCTTTTAGACTTTGGGTTCGTGGGCCAAAGCTTATTATCACAGCTCACTTCAAAGATCAAGCCTGTAACCACACTGTTTAGTCATACATAGGGTATGAAAATAGCATCACAGTATAATACAATCAGTGCTAGTTTTGTAGTTTAATGCATAAAATGCAGCATTAAAATGTATAACAGGAAAAAACCAGATTTCTTGTTTAATGGAGTAAATGGAGTTTGCTGTGTGGGATTTTCAGATCTGTGTTCGTTTTGTATAGGTGAAAGTTGAAAAAGTAGTTCTTACCTAGCTCAAGGAATTTAATAGCCTACCCACAAACATCTGCTAATTTTACTTTTTAAAAACCCTGAAGCCTGCTCAAATTGTAGGTTCAGCCCTGACTCTCTTCAGAGGATGAGGCAGGCATCAGAGTCTGGTTTGTTGGTACAACTGGTTTCCTTTTGCTTGCAGCAAATACACAATGCCTAATCTTTCTGACAAAGTAACAATGAGGGTATTGTTTAGGCAAAAAGCGTGATTTTCATTATTAGACC
This sequence comes from Carlito syrichta, assembly GCF_000164805.1. Taxonomy (NCBI): domain Eukaryota; kingdom Metazoa; phylum Chordata; class Mammalia; order Primates; family Tarsiidae; genus Carlito; species Carlito syrichta. Next base: position 394,872 of record NW_007248402.1, read on the forward strand.
AAACTGTACTGGAATTACTTTCCCATTAGACAATGTTTAAATTTATTGGCCTGTTAGCCGTTTTTATTATAAGGGTTCTGATCATTTGATTAGGAAATCCTCAAAACAGTGGTATTTGCTGCCTTACATATATCAGGAATGCTCAACTGGTAAAATGGAGGTATTCTTATGATACTAGAGGAATTTTTTGAAAGAGTTAGTGTGGAAGTTTTCAATTATTGAAATGACTGAAACTTGTAATGTCAGAGCTCCTAAAATCTGTCTCACATAATTCAGTTTATGTGGTTTTTGAGGAGGACTTGTGGAAGGATATAAGATTGGTTTCAGTTTAAAGCACTCACCCTCCTGAGTTGTTTCACATTATGGCCATCCTTTTGTTTAAACCAGGATGATAAGGAAGTAGCATCTTTTTAGTCTAAACCAGTGATTCTCAACTAGGAACGATTTTGTTTACCATGATTTCACTGATGGTATCTGGAAGTATTTTTGGTTTTCACTACTTGGGGGGTGACAGGTGATCTAGTGCTCTGTAGAGGCACTGTGAAACCTTCAGGTGAATGGGACAGTCTCCTGCAGCAAAGAATTCTTTGGCCCAAGATGCCATTAGCTCCAAGATTGTCAAACCCTGGTCTAGACAAGGACTGCATGGAGGCAGTGTCTATTTAAAAGAGCTCATTCTTTTTCACATATTTAGTAAGCTCCTATTGTGTTCTGTGTGCTGGACCAGGTGATGGAGTTGCAGTTGTAAACAAAATTGACAGGGTGCCTGTTTTCATTGAGCCTATCATCCAGTAGTGGAGGCAGAAATTAATCAAGATCTCAGATACATGTACACAACATGTATACATGTAAAGGAAAAGAGAGCTGTGAGAAAAAATTAAGATCGAAGTGGCAGATCATGTGGATTTGCATAAGAGCTTAACTCAATAATAATATACTTTACCTGGATGGAAATGGAAGCCTTGTTGAGGAGGGGACATTTACACTTAGATTTGAAGGAGGAGATGTCACCAACCAGATAAAGAGTAGGGATGTTTTTTTCTTTTCAGCACGTTTGAGTTCCTTGTAGATCCAGGATGTTAAGCCTTTGTCAGACCTGGAGTTGGCAAATACTTTTTCCCAGTCTGTAGGCTGTCTCCCTGCTCTCTTGATGGTTTCTTTGGCTTTGCAGAAGCTCGTCAGTTTAATAAGGTCCCACTTGTCTATCTTCTCTCTTATGACCTGTGGGTTTCGGGTTTTGTTCAGGAATTGGATGCCAGTTCCGATTTCCATGAGGGTATTTCCTTCCTTTTCTAAGGTTCTTATGGTTTGAGGTTTTACATTTAGGTCTTGGATCCATTTGGAGTTAACCTTTGTGCATGGGGATAGATAGGGGTCCTGTTTCTATCTTCTGCATGTGGTCAGCCAGTATGACCCCGCAATCCCCCTACTGGGAATATACCCTGGGAATCACTCTATAAAAAAGATACCTGCACACGTATGTTTATAGCAGCGTTGTTCACAATAGCAAGAACCTGGAAACAACCATGCTGCCCATCAAAAGAGGACTGGATTAAAAAAATGTGATACATATACATGTTGGAATACTACGCAGCCATAAAAAAGAACAAAATCATGAATTTCGCAGCAACCTGGATGGAACTAGAGTCTGTAA